>NW_014334027.1:278451-279217 GCF_000341935.2 Cephus cinctus | reverse complement strand
AACTTCAGGGTAAAGGGTTGGTCCAAAGAGCGAGAATTTCTCGGTGAGTCGATAGCAGCGCCACTGATGGCGACAGCGGCAACGATTAACTTCAGGGTAAAGGGTTGGAGAGAGAGAGAGAGAGAGAGAGAGAGAGAGCGAGCGAGAGAGAGAGAGAGAGCGCGTCGGACTCGTAAAGCATTTTGCTCTCGAGTCCTTTAATGGGTCGTGAAGCTAAGGGACCGATGGGGCCAAAGGGCTAGCAGCCCTCACGTATCCCAGTTAATCCGAAGATCGGCCCTGGCGACCTCCTTGGAATCTTGGATACGCTGATAAGCGAAATCGGTCTCAAGAAGCCACCCTCCGTTCACGTGACTCACCACCAACTCCCTTATAAGTCCAGTCATTATTTAGACCCATCGAAAAAGGCCTGATTTTCATATAAACTTCCCTATCTGACTGACAGCCATTACAATACTGTTTCTTGTCCCGGCATGTGTTTTATGTGCTAGAGACAAATACGATAAAAATTGCCCATTCGGTCATAATGAAGGGTGACCTTGTTCCTAGATCGTTCCGCAGATGGCGACGTTAAAGTATCGTTTCGCCGATTCGCCAGGGACATTCTTCAAAAAGTACGAGATAGCGTGCCGGCTGTTCGTTCGCATTTATTCCGACGTCCGACGTCGACTAATGTCTTACATGGGAGTCGCTCGATAGCAGCGCCGTTATCGACTTCTTCCCGACAGACTCGTGGGAATTGCAGAAACGCAATGACGTACGCGAC
>NW_014334027.1:274470-278295 GCF_000341935.2 Cephus cinctus | reverse complement strand
GGGGGGGGGGGGGGGAACAAACTTATTCTGCTCCTCGCTGACATTCCAGGACAAGAGGAAGACATATACTGGAAGGAGATCGACGCTGAGAAAAAAGTTGGGGGGTGATTTGGAGATAGCCCAGGATTTAAGAAATACATCTTAAAATACATACCTGCACTTTCAGATGCTGGGACGTCAGGACAGGCCTGGTACCTGAATAACAATCTGCTGTCGTCGGTGCAAGTGTCAACGTTGCTCTGAGGACTGGAACACGTGCCGTGACCTCTGTTGTATGAGAACGTCATGGGACCCAAAAACGGACAGGGGACGGCTGGTGCCTCCTCGCGAAACATGGAGTAAAGTAACGCGTCACCCGTTATGTATGAGCACAATGAGGAGAGTGAATTCCGGCCGTGACAGTAGGCTGAAATAAAAAAATAATAATAATAAGAGCCAGTTTTAGTTGCGGGGTAAAAAAAGTAGGTGCCGTTTTCTACGTTATTAGGTTTAGTTGACTGTTTCAGTGAATTGGGGTAATAATTTTCAGGAATAAAGTATGCCCTAACTTGTATAGTTTGGCAGCATCGTCACGACGTAAACGTGGATTGATAAAGTTTCAGGTTACCAACGTGGCAAACTTCGGGAAAACACACAGATATAAAATATATTACTGTACTTTTGTGTACATTAGTCAGCAATACAAATGTTCTATTTTAGTTAGCCTCCATTAGGCTCCAGGTAACAACCTCGCAGGTTTGATGGGCGTGCGCCCTCAAAAAACTGTTGTAATTTCGAAACTATTAAAGGGTAGCAAAGAAAGAAAAGAAAAAAACGTAGAATCCTTCTAAGATTTGATGCGCCGTATCACGTCCTGCGTTTCTTTGTAGGATGAAGAATCTATAGGGAGGATCCTGCTGGTAAGTCTAGTGCAGGTTTTGACGTCGCGACGCTTGGCAACACGATGCGGCTAGCTTGGTCTATCACACTATGCAGATTAAAATACGATAAAAAGTGGCGACTTTGACAAATCGTCGAAAAATGCGAAACGGCCCTCGAGAGGGCGGGTCCAGCCTCTCCAGAGTCTTGAGTCTTCAGGCTGGAGTCTTGAGTCCCGTGCACTCTGCTGACTCTGAGCCAGCCTTCCCGATGACACGGTACAGTAACCGTGGTCGACCTGTTTGTCCGCTTCCCTCTTAAGCCTTATTTTCCTCGGAGGCTCTTCACTTTCAAGCATGATCAGTCATAGGATCTCTTGATCCACGTCCTCGCGATATTTGATCCTGGATGATTCCCATCGAACCACAGGTACTTATCCTCCAATGATTATATTTCTATTGCAAGACTCTAGTGTCATCTGAAAAAACCTATTACAGTCTGATCTCCTCGTGTACGTTCTTGTAGGATTTAACCCTGCCGGATGACCCGGCAGAAATTCATCTGCTACCACGTCCTAAATGATGCATACGAACTGCATCGACCATGTTCACGTGAACGTTATTAAATTTCAAGTGGAATAATTTTAGCTTCAGTGAAGAGGGTAGCTGACGATTTAACGAGCGGGTTTTTAATTAACGATCGGGATCGTAATTAATGATCCAACCTCTTACAAGGGAAGACCGGCAGTGACGTCGTCGTTGCACATGAAAGACGTCGACACTCAGAGAGTCACCGTGCAACTCGCCCGGGAGAGAATCGATATTGGCGCTGGCGGGCAAAGCCGAGAAGGAGAAAACTTACTCTCTTTGTACTGCAGAACGTTGGAGTGCTTTTCGTGAATGACGACGCAGCGATAGCAGGACTTCCTGAAACAGAAAGGAGAGAGCCGTTTAATCGCGGAAAGTGAACCTTGCCATTGGCCAAGACGCTAGCCGTCCGGACGCTGTAGCTGAATAATCTCTCTGTTACGTCTCGTCCTTAATTTCTAACTCGTTCTTGTACACCAGGCAGCGGCAATGGGCTCTGCCTCTTTACAGCGTAATAGCATTAATCTACAATAGCATTTTCGAAGAGCATTTCGGCTCCCCACTGTATACGTTAGATACTATGTTAGATACAACCACAAACCATAGAACCAATCAAGACTAACAAGTCAAGAATCAGAACGGTACGTGGTTACAACCAATCTGACGATTAATCGCGTTGATTATATTCAGTGAAAAGAAAGATGGCTTCTTGCAATTAAATGTGGGCATTCGTAAGGAGGAAATGGGTCAGTAAATATATGAGAATTACATGTACCGAGTCAGTCAAGTAGTCACTTGTTATTATAGACGCGCATAGGCAGACGGTCATAAAGACAGAAATGAACTGGGTCTTGCTCCAGGGGAAGAGCCGAAGATGAAGTACAGGGTGCATGCACATCCAACGCTTGATTTCCGTTTTTAATCACTCCTGAGGGAATCGCTTGGAGTTTCTTGTCAGGTTGAATTGAAAATATGAAAGCTTTTGGAATTTTAGCTTTTGAGGTTATTTTCTTGGATAGCTTCATGATTGGAGTATAACCTAAATAATTTGTACAAATACCTAAATCAACTTGCAGATTCTGATTTGACGTTTTTCTTTTTAAATCCTTTAACAGTGAAAGGAAATTATCGAAAAGTCTCGAGTGACGGTTTTCGGTTTGCTGCTATGTTGATTAGTCCTGTAATTTGTGTGAATTTGCTGTTTCTGACAGTTGGAGTTGAAAATGAGAAATACTGACAGATGTCAAATGAACAGAGAAGTATGGCTGCAGACAGTTTTAGTTGAATTGGTGAGCGTATTGATATCAGGGTATAGACAATACTATATAAATTATATAAATATAAATTAATTTCCATGTATGATTTTCGAGTAATCAAGTTTAAAAATTAACCCAACTTTTGTGCATTCACAGTAGGGTAACCCCTTAAGCTCTGTGCTACTTGCCTATTTCAAGTTATGTCTGACTTTCTGACTTTCTGTCTGTCTGTCTGCCTATTACACAACTTCTGGGATAGCGAAGCTGTCAGGAGTTGGTAACACGATAGGTAGTTCTGAAGGCCTATCCGTAAATGGCAATTGGATTAGGTATTATTCATAACCCGAAGTGAATTTCACAATTATACTTTTGGAATATTCTCACGTAATTTTATGGTTACTTATATCTACGTTTCAATTATTTAACCCTAGAACGATAAGGGAAAATCATTTTTTTTTCTGAAGATAAATATAGCCATCGTCACCGGCGACGACACTTTACCATCCTAGGACTAATTGTTAACAGATACCTTGACGATGATGAATACTCACTCTTCATCGACCACCAGGTACTTGTCACCTTCGTTGTGCAGACATTTTCCCTTAGTGGAGAGATTGCTTCTGGAGATGCGGATGGACTGATGGAAGCCACTCTGGAACCAGCTACCCTCCCAGCGCACCGGAAACGTGCATTCTGAAACAAGAGCATCAATCAAGGCATGAAAATACTGAGAAACTGATAAATTATAAAAAAATTTAAACAATTTTTAATAATTATAATCATAAACATAAGTCAGTTCCATTACTTTCCGAGTCTTGTCATTCCTAAGAATATCATGATATATATCAATTAACGAATAATCTCAAGAAATATCTGATCCCAATTTTTTTTTTCATTCCCCCCATCACTTCTATCTCTCCTGCCAATAATATCAAATGATCGACTGACTATCAACCTAGTCAGGGAATTCTTCATTATCGGTACGACTGTCAAGAATCATTATCGGATGACCGGCGAATTTCGTTCTGGTAAGAATTAATGCCCGAGTCGATACCGAAAGTGGGTTCGGGTAGAAATCGAAGATGAAATGACAAGAAGAGGGTGATGAGAAGATTGTCGGATAG
>NW_014334027.1:270985-273869 GCF_000341935.2 Cephus cinctus | reverse complement strand
ATATTGTGGGTAAGTAAAGAAAAACGAAGGGAGAAGAAAAAAAATTACGTGGAATATTAGGGGGTGATGGAGCCAGAGGATATATGATTGTAGGCTTGACGGTGTTGCTAGCGATGAGGGATGGGGGAGGGTGAATAGAGGGGGGGAGGGGTAAGGCGGAGAGATTGCGTAGTTGTCGCGAAGACGGCATTGGGGTGGTTGGGTGGGTTGAATTTTTGATGAGCGAAATGGATTGTCAGACGCTTATAACGGGTGTCCCGAGAAGAATGCCACGGAGGCTGACGTTTCGACAGTTGATATAGGAAAACTGTGTGGAACTGACTCAGCATAGGTTAGCAGTGGGACGCCTCCAGCCACTGACAGCTGTCAGCTGTCAGACTTAAAAGTTTTATGATGAAAAAGTTTATATCGCTGCGTTTGCTACTGGGTGACCTCGTCGACCAGCGTCACTGCATTGAGCTTCGTCCCACCCGCCCTTACGTACTCTGGAATAAGTTTGTAAATAGAATATACACCGATGCAGAGTACACGCTACCCTTAGAGGATTCCTCTTTTGTCTTTCCAACTGGCGTTCCGCCCTATTCAACCCCATTCCGTAGCTTGTTGCGTACCACCCTTAAACTTACCAGACCCCAGTTGCCATTTCCATCCTATATCAGGGCCGTTCGAGGAGCTCGGAAATCAGTAGTCACGTGACGGAATGCCTCGAAATCCTTTGTCAAATCAAAGAATCAAGGGTTTCGGATGCAGTTAATTTTTTTTCAAAAATTTTCATTCATCTCGCCCGACACGGGATTTCTGAAGTCATCAAAGGGAAAGCCAGTCTGGAAAGCGTGGCGCTCCTGTATACGTACACAGAACGGCGAAGAAAAGGTGCGGAGGGAGAAAGGAATGACGAGGCGTGACGAGAACCGGAAGGGAGCCAAAGAGAGACCGGAAACCGCTGTGAGGAAATGGATGGGTGGTAGCACGTTAATTCCCGATGCCCCTGGTGAGTCTTACCCGGGACATCGCGAGGTCCTCTTTTCGAATCTTGGCAGGACTTCCAGAAGACGTGGGTGGTATCCACCCAGGAGCGCCGTGGCAATTCGTTTGTTTTCGACGATAACGTCACGGGCCGAAATGGCGCGTAAAATGGCCAAGTCTCCCAAGATTGTAATATTTATCCCTTAGCCCAATTCCTTCGGTCGCGCGGACGGTATAGTCTGGAAATTGGACCCTCTCTCTTTATAATTCAGCCACCCCCCTTGGTATACATAATTGATTGGTGCTTCAAAGGGCATGGAAATAATCCGGCGTCCCGGCGCCTGATTGACACCGCACTTTGTCACGGTCGCTGGGACCGTCCTGTTTAGCTGCACGCTTCCCCACTTGCATCCCTCCCTGTCATCTGTAATATGATCAGCAACATCCCAGCATCCCTCACCTTCGACTATTTCACTATCCTGTACCACCGATTGAAATGACAACAATCATCGTACATATATCGCATTTAGCGTATCGAGTGACGTCACGCCTCGGTCTCACAAATATTTTCAAGAATCTCAATGCTGCATCCGGAACAGACTCTACGCAGACTTCTCGGCTTCCTTTTATGCTGATTCTCATCCATGTCGAATACGAATGGACGGCCTACGTTGATTTGCGAATGAATAACTCATGACTCAACGAGTATTGCACTTGGTTAAGTCGCAGACCCACGCCTCGAGTCGTTCGTCCCTCCGCTCACCGAACCAACCAGAGTTCAACTTGCAATCCGCCGTTTTAACTTTGTCATACCATCCAGACTTCCCGCTGGCTTATCCAACGCTTATTCCCTTCGCATTTTTCACGTTACTTGCAACTTTTCTTTTCAAAATCTTCCCGCTTCCTTCTATAAGCTCAAGGGGGATCAATGTTGACCTATGAACTCATCTCTCACCCCCGTACCATCGATAGTCTCCAAGAATATCCAGCGATGGGCGGGGGTGGGCAGGGGGGGTTTTACAGAAATCTTTAAAATACACCCAGAGACGTAATATTGTATTCATGAAGCGAAGAGGTTCGAAACGTTGTGAATAAATAAATAAATAAGTAAATGCAAAAAGCAAAGGCGTAGCCTGCGGCGTCCCGAGTCTCTTTGGTTCACGTCTTCGTCCAAAAGGGGTTCGGAGCGTCGGCGACGCGACGATTGCTACGCCACTGCAATAAACGCAGTCAATATTGACAGTATCTATGACAGTTGTCATCGATGGTACAGAAACGCTTTCCGCCAATAGCGTCGACACGGCTGGAACCTTCGAGAACTTTGACTGCTTTGTCGATTTATTTCATCCCTTAGAGGACTCTTCTTTTTTTTTTTACTTTCCTTCTCTTACTACCCCTAACCACAAAACTCCCCAACGAGATACTCCTCGTTCTCCTGGTCTTCCATCTTCTGTGGTTTTCATACCTTAGCCCTCTTACCAGTCTCCCCCCCCGGCCACCCCTCGACCTCGCGACCCTTCTACCTCAACAACGTCTCCAACCCCTAACCCTATTTTCATCTTGCGGCAATATTTATTACAGTTCCGTCACGTCAGACAAAAGAAGCTCGCTTCAAAGGGATGGAGTGTTTAAATGTCTGCTTATATACCATATAGGTATACAACGTGTATACACGGGATTTCAGTACATTACATTAGCTTATATTACATTGCATTATATTTTCTCAGGCACTCACCCCCCTACGACCCCCGACCCTCTCGTGACGCAATACTTTACTCCCTCGCCACTTTATTGTCTCGAGACTGTCGGGCTTTTTATTCCGTGAAGGAGAGCTTTTGTTGTTTTTTGTTTTGCAACCCTTACTCCTATAATCGCCGTCGAGCTACTCCAAAATATCCCTCCCCCCCCCCCCCCCCCG
>NW_014334027.1:261551-270914 GCF_000341935.2 Cephus cinctus | reverse complement strand
CCCCGCCGTATACCACTTTGGGCCAGTTCAGAATAAACTCCTTGCGCGATAGATGTCGGTAAGGGTGAGTCGGGGAAAGTAGAAGCACTGCACGGGGTTAGTCCCGTCTTTGGGGGATGGAAACTGGAAAGACGAGTGATCCTGAAAGGGGATGAACGATGCGAAGTCAAAGGGACGAAAAAGGGCTGGTGGTAGTCGCCACGGGGAATCGAGTCTAAATGAAACCGGATGAAACGTCAAATTACGAATAATGGATCTTTCGTGTATACGCTTTTCCCGCCAGCCGAGCTTCAGCGTTCTGCCGCTTGCCTGGCGCGAGGCGCTGCTGCCTGTTTGCCTTTATACCGCGATACTCGTCTTTATTGGCATTTTATCTAAATGACCACTGCCGGAACGCGAGTATTATGGCGTTGTCGAAACAGGGCCATTTATTTTGGTGATCGAGACGGGGCACGATGCTTTGGCTAAAAGCTAAAAGCCGTAAGACTAAAGTCAGAAGGATGCCAAGGCTGTCGGCCTTGAGCCGTCTCCGTGGCTAATAAAATTTTTGTCGTGTCCACGTGGCTCGTGCCGAGCTATTATAATTTCAATGATACATTTCGTATCACGAAGATATGGAACGTTGCTCGAACAGTTCTGACGTCACTGAGTATCTAGACCGTAGTTTTTTAATGGACAATTTTTCGTTTAATTACTAACCCAGAGGCTTGGCGGAAACGGTCGTAATGGCGACTTGGAGTGAAGTCAGGCAGAAGTCAGAAATAGAACAAAAAATGACGCGTGTCAATAGAAAGGAGGTAGGGTACTTCCGCAAGCATCCTAACATTCATCCTAAATTCATTATGAATCCATTCGCAGGCAACTTCAGTGCGTGAAAGCTCATTCGGATTTGCATTGCTTTTTTTTTTCACTTTTTTTTTTCATTCCTCTAATTAGCTCGTCGGTTATATGCCGTAGACATATATATCACTTGTTCCAATTACGAAATACGAACTCGGCCTAATGAGGTACTTACAAGAAAGCTCCGGTTTGATTAATTACACTCACCAACGAGTTTTATCAGAAACCCACTAGGATCCCTAATATCCCTAGGCTACGACAGTCCCAACGATCCCCGCGAAATTCAACCGGCAGAAAACTTCACAGCGAACTCGCCGGCGGACATCTCGATTTTATCGGAAACTATACAAATTCGATCAATCGATATTATCTACTGGCGCGAAACTTCAAAACTCCACCGAGTCGCCCGGACTCGTTCTTTTATTTTTCTTCCTCTTCCACCCCCTCCTTTCAGCCAGTTGCCAACCAACTTTCTTCACGGATGGGATATTCTCAAGTCCTTTGAGCTCCCTCACCCTCCCCTACACGGTGGTCCAGTCGGCTGTATTTTCTCCCCCCCCCCCCCCCCCCCCCCCCCCCCCCCCCCCCCCCCCCCCCCCCCCCCCCCCCCCCCCCCCCCCCCCCCCCCCCCCCCCCCCCCCCCCCCCCCCCCCCCCCCCCCCCCCCCCCCCCCCCCCCCCCCCCCCCCCCCCCCCCCCATTCCGCCACCAAAGAAGAAGTCCCTAGCGACCGATCGCTCGAAACCTACAAGTCGGCTTAGCACTTGGCATAATCTCATTTCGAACTCGTCTAATCCTCTTCCATAAAGACCTGCCGGACTTCCATAACCACAACCCACCCCCAATCCAACCTATTTGAGTTTTCGGCAATTTTACCGAACCTTACCGAATCATTTCGAGCATATAGATACTATAACCCTACCGTCCCAATCCACTCCTCTAACCCCCCCCCTATATCCCATCTCTCAAGACTACCCTGGGAAATTCCACGATTATTCCATCTTGCGTGAATATCGCAGTCCGATGTATGTACAGCCACAGCCATAAACACAAGTAAATACACGTCAACGGAAAATCCTGGTATCTCCCGTGTGTCAACCCGAAACCATATCGCTAGCCGTTTCAGATACATATACACATATACAGTTATGTGTGCATTCGAATACCAGGGTTTCTAGAAAGATCTGGAGAAGTAAGGACAAGGGCGGTGGAGGAGAGGAAAGCTCGATGGGAGTGGATGACGTGTAAGCTTCTCAATGCAATTCAAAGCATACCACTCCGTACTCTGCTAAGGGAATGGAATTTTAGGCCCAGCCGACTTTTTACAAGTGCACAGACAGACGGGCGGTCGAGCGTGCTCCTGGTCCATTTAGAAAATGAACACCCTGACGCCGCAATGGATGCTGCGAGATCTTGCGAGATGACGTGGGATATGGGAGTCAGACGAGCTTTTCGGGATAAACCGTGATAATGGTGGTAGGTATACGTGAACTTGTATCGGCGCCTCCACCTTTTACGTCAGTTGCAAAAGTATTTAGTATTACTTTAGGTCGGTGAACGTTTTGGATACTCGATTAACGCGCAAGCCGAGGAATAATTGCAGCAGTCTGAAGTTGGCTGATTAATGCGAAATATGGTCAGAGGGTGGTGCGGAGGGAGGGGAGAGTAATGGTATAGCGGATCTTTGACGTTTCGATCAGTTTACTAGAATTTCGAATTATACCGAAAATTATTTTTATTTTTTTTTTAGTGTTGCTGGGACTGATAAGCCATGGGTAATATATTGTAATTAAGGCGAAATAAATTATTTTCATGTAAATTCGTCTTTGTGAACTTTCGTGGTTTAACTTCAGACTGCTTCGAGGAATACGTAATGTGATGTCGATGTAAGATGGAATTTGAGTATTTTTATTTTCTTCGCTTAGGAATTCGAGTAGCTGCCTTCAAATTTGTCTAGTTAACGCTGAACTTATGGCGAGTAGGAATTCACGATGCACGTATGGTACATGAATATATACTACACGTGTTGTATTATATGTATACATATATATATATATGATATATGTATGTGAAATGCATCCAAGAGCAGAACTTTCCGCGACTCACAATATGCGTCTGGCTGGCTGGTTTAGAAATTATAAGGAGGTCCTCTTAAAACTTTTCCAATCCCGTGGGAGACCCGATTTCATCCAGGATATGGGAATGGGCGGAGGATTACCGAAACTCCATCGGAGTGCTAACATTCTAACCAAGTACGTGGACTGTCCTAGACTAGAGACTTTGGCGAGCACGTTATATTCAATCACCTTTTTTGCATAGTAAAAAAAAAAACAATCGGCATTCCACGACATAATAAAAGATAATAAGTAGGTAGATATATCCGTATCCATTCTAAGGTGACGATTTTATAGGCGTTACAGTACAAAGAAGTCCCCTGAATATGCTCTAGAGAAAAAGGCTTCAACAACGTATAACACATAAGGCGTATACATATTCAATAACGTGTTGTACATTGGTACCATATTCAGGGGCCATTTTTATACGATATACAGTACAACAGAGTCCCCTGACTGCAACATAGAATCCCAATGACAAGCTTCGTAGAGATTATACCGTAATAAAATTCCAGTACCAACAGCCCCTGAATCAATATACTCAAAGACACAAGAATCAAGTACGCAAGTAAACAGCAAGAATAATCCAATGAAGAGAATAATTCATTAGCAAAAAAAAAACTACAAAGGGTCGTACGCTGTACCCGTGTATGTACAAGGGTAGCTTCCCAGCAAAGCAGGTGTGGCCTACGGCGCCTGGATTCCGAGCTTACTGCTAACGAGCATCTAGATAAAACGCCGAAATGTCGCGGGGATTAATTAAATAATTAAAGCAGCTAATTATCTTACTGCACCCGGTACACCAGATAAAGCCGGACGGTTGGTACCCCTGCTTGGTAAACCTGCAAAGTCTGAATGGTCG
This sequence comes from Cephus cinctus, assembly GCF_000341935.2. Classification (NCBI taxonomy): domain Eukaryota; kingdom Metazoa; phylum Arthropoda; class Insecta; order Hymenoptera; family Cephidae; genus Cephus; species Cephus cinctus. The sequence continues at coordinate 267,099 of NW_014334027.1, read as the reverse complement.
AGTAAGGGTGGGTATTAGAATAGCACCTCTCCCCTCCACTGCCCCCCCCCCACTATTTCTCCTCCTCTCGCATATCAAACCCTCCGTCTCGGTTAGATGGGTTTAGAAAAGCAGCAAATAGATACGCTTGTGCGTATTGGACAATGAAAAGCGAGACTGAAGTTCTAAGGGTACTGGGAAAATATCCAAGGAGCGTCGGGGCGCGACCGAGGGAGGACTAGTTGGCCATGAAAAAGGTCGCCGTAAGGTCTGGATAAGTGAAAGGAGACCTCGATAGGTATAATGGAGAGACAGATTGAATTTACGGATAAGGAAGTCTGTTGTTGGCTGGTTATATAAATAGACTGATAATAGTTGCCGATGCTGGGGGATGATTGAAAAATAATAATGAAAATTGAAATCCGAAGATTAGGATAGTGGAGAATGTAATACGGTATACGCGTATAGCGTTTTGGGTATGGTAGAGAAGTAGGGGAGAAGAAAAAGTATGGTGCTCTATACCGAAGTCCCTGTTGGACTGAAATTTGTCATGGGGAAACAGCGTGTGGGAAAGAGTCTTATAGAAGACTTGCGAAGTTAAGTGATAAACGAAGACCGATCAGAGTCCAGGAGTCAAATTCATCTTCGGGTCTGTAATTAATGGGCCGTGTGGAATCGCGGGAGCAGAGCTACGATAAGTTGCTCGTAGGGTAAAACAGTTTGGTTATGTTTGGGCTCCGTTAGGACCTGACAGGTCTGCCCTATGCAGTAGGTCCTTAAATGACTGATAGGCCTGTCTTCGATTTGGACTCATGGGAATTGAACTGGCGGACGGGAGATTTTTCTTTCTCGATCTGATCTCAGTTTTATATATATCGACGTAGCTTCATAGAGCAAAGGTCCTAAATGATAGATCGAGTTACAGGGGTCCGTACAGCACCCACGGCCATTTCTGCAAATTTTTAAATAATTAAACGAGGCAAAAGTATGGTTGCTCTAATTGCGCTTGAAATATTAAGGAGGGGAACGTAAAACTTCTACAGAGTCCCCTCCGTCCCTTAGCCCGATATCAGCCTCTGACGGCCACCAAAAACACACACACTCTATTCTCGTGCTTGGGTTATGGGCCGATGGGTGGGAAAATTTAAGGGTGGCGCCGCGACGCCCCATTGGCCCTACTGCCACTTAACTTACAAGAGGGTTGGTACGGCATGAGAGAGAGAGAGAGAGAGAGAGAGAGAGAGAGCTCGTACTTCCCTTAAGTGGCAAGGATTAGGATAACTGCCTAAAGTATTTGTTTAATTGAAAATAAATATTAAATATTCAGTCCTGAACTCTCCGGAAGACTTTAACGAACTCTTGAGCGATACATTAAAAGGCTTTCAGGACATTTTACAAAGTTACTCCTACCGACTTCCTGTCTTTCCTTTTTTTTTTCACCCCTGCGATTCGTCGCCACCAGTTTCAAACTCTTCCCTCAGACGGGAATACCGTCCTACGGTGCTGCCACCTGGATAAACTAAAGTATCCTTTATTAATTTTCCCATAAGTTTTGCACGAGGACGCGTCATTACCGAACGCAAAGAAGTTACTTTCGGTCGGTCGTGTTGGTGGGCGACTAAGAATGAAAGTTATACGCCGTGCAGGACTAAAGCCAACTGTAAATAAAGGACTAGGACAGTACCAACGAACAAATAAATAAGTTACTGCTCCTGATATGATTAGAGGATGTGCCTCGAGGAAATATTTTTTATTAATCCGCTTATTTATTACGCTGTTGTGTGCCGACAGGAATACAAGAGCCAACCAGAGTCCATACCTAACCTCACTTTAGAGCCCTGACACTCTAATCTATGTTACCAGTATCGGTGGGTGTTTGCTGGTATCCGTGCCCGTCCATGCGCATCAGGCCGACGGCGTCCCGATGCTGTGCGCCACGCTGGCACGAGGGGGGGCATCCGTAATAAATTTTGCGAAAAGGAGATGCGAACAGTGAAATACACTGGCGGAATGCGTAAATCATAAGACGATAATGCGCCCTGTCAAGCTCGCGCGTTTACGGTTCGCATAAGGGACGTCTCGAAGGGCAGCAGCAAGTAAGGGTGATAGGGGTGGTGAAGAACCTAACCTAACGTTTATGTACACTTGTACATATATTTATACAGGAATCCATTATCGCGAAGAAAGAAAAAAATAATAAAATTGGAAAGATAAAAAATCGTAAAATTTATAAATTCCAAAATCGTAAAACTTATACTGTATTTTTTATTTTTAGGTATAATTCCAGCGTGCATCCAAAAACAACAATTGTCATAACAAGACGGCATGACGGTAGGACCACGTGGGTTTATTCAACATAGGTGGCGAGGCATGCGAGTAGCAAGAGAGGAGCCCCTTAACATATGGTCTATTAGGACTAATAATAGTCGAGGGACACGTGCGTGATCTGTGCTCGTGAACGAGGAAGTAAGCACGCACGTACATATGTGGTCGTATACGCAGGCACGAGTTGCTTCGGCAGCCGAGACGACGAGGGTGGCTGATTGTGAAAGAATAGTAAAAAAAATATAAAAAAAAAAAGAGGAATTAAGAGAAGCAAGGGAGGACTGGGATGGAAGCGAAAGGCACGAAGGAGAAATAGGAAAGAAAGTAAAAGGTAAGAAGGAAGGAGAGAGAGAGAGAGAGAGAGAGAGAGAGAGATAAAAGGCATAAAAAGACTGAGCACAAAGGAGGAAAAACAAAGGAGGCTGACTATAGGGAAGGCGCGACAGGTTTATGCAGCCCTGTTCGTTGCTCGTTGCCAGTCATTTATTATATTGTGTCACACACGACCCTCGGCGAGCGAGCTAATTAAATCGTGAACGATCTCGTGAAGTATGCGAAGCATTGTGAATCATTGGCCGTTGCGTGCTCTCCCTTCGCCAGGATGACTTTTCGGCTGAGGTTTTCGGAATTGTGGCTGGCTCGCTCGTCTGCTTGAATGCCTAAATGTTAAATGCGTGTCTGAACTGGGCGTTGCGTGATGTTGCTGAATATTGACTACTTTGTGCCACTTCTTTCAATTCCAGTACTTCCGTTTCCTTCGTTCGCGTCTTCCGGAACTTCGACCTCCTGGCACGAGGTTTCCGGTCCTCTATGTGGTGTACATATATGTATACGAAAGAAAAAGAAATATATAAATGAAGCGACATGTACGTAGAGTTTTTGCTTCGAGGTTCTAAACAATGCCGGTAGATGGCAGCACGTGCGCGATACATATGCTTGTTATGATAGTGGCAATGCTTGTACTCTGCATTGGACGTACACGAAGAAAAATGAGGTTTCGGTTTGAGACACAAAAAGCAAGAAATCTGAGCATCGAATCTCCGAACTTGTATGACGGTGTGTTAATAGTTAATGGTTTTTATATAGTTCCTAGTCGCTACGATAGACTATGGCATTCCATGATATATGGTAAAACTTAATTTTTCTTAGTTTATGTCCTTCGTAAATATACGTATCTATAGTTACATGGACTTTGGTAGTGCTGTCAAACTGCCAGGAAGATTATAAGACTAGGATCATTTATTTCTTTGGGTTTCTTGTGGGTGACGTGAAGAAATGCCAGTCGGCCAAGCATTTGTGGATCTCAGTGCGACTATTATCGGACATAGGTGGATAAGACAGAACGGAAGGACTCCATTGGTTATTTTCAAACGTAGAAAAGGATAAATTAGAATCCGAGTCTTACGATTGGTCCGACGAAGAAATTCAGTTTGATTTCCATCGTCGATTTCAAAGAAAAATAGCCCGTCAATAAAGAGGAGGTTGAGGTACGTACCATCGTCGGGTTAGGTGTGACAAAGAAAATTGCGCTGTCCTTTTCGATCGATGAAGACAAATCAAGATAAAAATAACCTCTGAGAAATCATTCGCTTACCCCGTAATAATCCATCTGACAAAGTAAACTTCATACAGTAGTAGAACACTATCCCAACGTATTTCACCCGTCAAGCGAGACATTTTAAAAGCGACGGCAGCGCCGCCGTACGGAAAACTGTAATACTATCCGTATACTGCGCGCGCCTTTTCAAATTCCCTGACATCCGCGCGTTGCATTTCAGTCGGTATTCTTCTATTTTCCATTCCACGTCTGTGCTCGACTAGTTTTCGTTCAATGCCCTATTAGTGTGTTTCAGTATGGCGTCAGCCGACGTAGACGCTATCCCCTGCTATCACCCTCTTGCATCCCGAAAGCCAATGTCAACAGTTCTAACATTCATCGAGTTCCTTGCACCCCTTTGACCTCGTTGGCATTGCAGTAATGCGTCACGATTTATTTTCCTATACTATATACCTACTAAACTATTCTATATTTTTTCCCTTTCACATTCCAGCGTACCCAGTGCGTCCGAGCCGAACGCGGTATACATATATACAACTCCTGGCAGCGAGTCCACTGAATTTTATAGAGATATCCAGAAATGTATCAAGGCAGCCATCGGCTTTTTGGGTCTTAACCAACTAGACGAGTCCTCAGCCGCACTCGTGTTTTTCTAGAGTTTCACGTTACTTTTATAGACTACCGTTAAATAAACATCGGGACTTCCACTGCTAGTACTAATATACACTGACTGCACGGTACATATATATATATATAGTACACTAAATTACTACTGCGAGCAAGATCGAATCTGGTACCATGGGATCCTGAGAGTCTAACGATCGAACTAGTTTTACAAACAGACAAACATCGCGGTCCTTTACTGCTAGTTTAATGTTGTTAAAGGACCCAAAATCAATTCCGAATAGCGCAGCTTAGCAGGTTTGGTATTTCATGAACTGTACCCCGTGGCTTTAACGTCAAGTATATAGATTCTCATTGGAAATGTACCTGCGGCTATTCAATCTAATAAATTGCAATTAGTCGTATTGGTTGTAGAGATTGGAGGGATGATGTCATCAGTGCCAGCATCACTTTGGCAAATGTCAATATTTCAGTGGCAATGAAAAAAAAAACATGTCACGCGCACGCAGACGCTCGCGCAAACGACCACGTGGAAAACACTTTTGGAGGTACTTGAATTATTTTTAGAAACCCGATAAAAGGCCGTCGTGGAAAACAGAGAAAAAATTTATCTCCCTCTCGATCACAGGATAACTTCTTGCTCGGCATACGAGAAACAAGTGCTGGTCGGTAGTATGATTTTAGGCGTGAAAAACTAAGGGGATCGGAACAGCGTTGAAGCTACTTCGAAACCGTCAAGAATGCGAGCGTCCCCCCCTGATATACTCGGTAGCCAGCTTGTTCCTGGGGTTCGGGGGATGTACCGTAGGTGGACGAGGAGCGTCACGACGCTCTGTATGGGTAGTTTGTCACAGTCAAGTGCGCGCTAAGCATGCCCACACCATTTGTCTCTGATCTTCTATTCTCGCTGGGCCTCGGCTGGGCGCTCCGCAAACAGAATTTAATGCGAGTGCACTCGTAGTCTCTACGCCCTCTGCGACCTTTGACCCCCTCCTGCGTCTTTCGCTGCTTACTCTGACACTGTCAGCCTTAGTGTCTTCCGCTCTCCCCCCACCCCTCTGT
>NW_014334027.1:255198-261122 GCF_000341935.2 Cephus cinctus | reverse complement strand
CCCCCACCCACCATTACTCTATCTCTTATATTGCCTTGAGCAAAGAAAGGGTGCAGGACTTCCTTCTTCTTCTTCTTCTTCTTCGATAAGGACTCTATATGTCTCTCTCTCTTTCTCTTCAGGACTCTGATGGCATCCGAGAGATGTGCGAGAAGCGAAGTTAACGAGAGATGAAGAAATTGGAATGAGACTGGGAATGAGAAGGATAACGCTTCTTGATGATGATGATGATGATGAGAGGAACAAAGATAGCAACTGTTCTGGTATGTATCGTTGTCGCTATTCTTTGGCGAGACTGTAGAGTATTCGAGTGGGGAGCGAAGGGGGGTCAACTATGCAGAACTCACATTTGTCTAGGTGGTTGGCTCTTTGTTCGCTACGAGGTTAGAAATGCGGTCTTGTTAGCGCAGGTCGACGTCGAGCGTCGCTCCGAGGGCGGGACGCTTCGCGGTAGATCAAAAGCACTGGAGATCGCGTCCCGCGACAAACGACGTTCTTGGGCTTTTGTGCAATTTCGTACCTCGTTTTCGCTTTCGTACTCGCTTCTTTTATCTGCTTTGTCTCTTAACGTCTTCTCTCGCATCGCCGCGCGACTGCCATGTAATGCGAACGTGAATCTTGGCGTGAAAGTCAATGTCAACGTCTGACAAAGGGATTGCGAGGAAATTGACAAAAGCATCGCTGCTGCCATCTACGCAGGACTTCGATGCACTGGCAGACTTTCCGCTGACGTTCGTTGAGTTTTTTTTGCTCTTTTTTAAAACTAATTTTAGTATCAGTTATGATTCCGAGTTAATTTTTCTTTTTTCTTACTGGTTCGCTGTACAGTCGCGACTGCAAATACTGTTGTCAGGCTGACTGCCGAGGACACCGATGCCTCGGGACTCAGGGTCTTTTAATTGGCTCTTGTGAAACAGGGTCGTTTCATTGTGACTGTCACTTTGAAGTTGTATCAGAGTGCTGCGGAATGGGTGGTAGGAGGTAAAGTCGTGGTGGGTAAGGATATAAACAGGCATCGAGACGTTATGAACGCCGGCAGGTCGACTAAGGTTGGATAAGAGACGGCAGTCGGTAAAGAAATTAATTGTCGGTAAAGAAATTCGTGAAACTTCTACGAACGTCATCGCTCTACATATAGACTGCAGAGGTTTGAAAAAAAGGTACGTCAGTGTATCTGGCTGTTGAATTACAGGAATAATGCAGCGCAAGTGGACGTCAAAGGATAAAGAGAAATAGACTGTTTATATGCGTTATAAATTCGTCCTAAAGATCAAGACTAAGATTGGGGTTGACATTTGTCCGGTATAGGTATTGATGATAATAGTGAGACTATTTATTGGCGAACCGATCAGAAGCCTTTCGTCTGGCGTCATACAGTCATCCAACGTAAGTACGGTCACCCGTCACGCGACACGACCATTAATTTTCGATCACATAATCTCATTTGCTTAGCGATTAGGCGAATTCCTCTTTGAAGAAAATTACCGGGGCATAAATTCTGAGCCCAATTACCAAATTCATGAATACTCGTACGCGCATACGACATAACCTCTTTGGCTAGGCTATTTTACGCTGACCTTAATCTAGAAAATGGCCGACGATGTGATTGCGTTCTCTACGTGGATTCACTGATACTCTCGTAAATCGCTGTTCGAGCAATACCTATAGTTCTTCGTTAGATAGTTTCCTATTAATTTCTCACCCTATCTGATCCCCTTTAGACCGTTCGTAATTATATTGAACCAGCAATAAAATTACACGTGTCATTCTTTTTCCTTATACCTCCTGTCCCGCGTATCGCGTGAATTCGCACGGTGTAAAATGCGATTGTCAAAGATGGTGTGCCTTTGAATTTCGATTGATTAAAAAAAATTATCTTCTTACCTGTTTGCCGTGAATTAAAGGCCCCGCTGCTCGTAGCAATCATCAGAAGCAGCATTGGGACCAATATGGCTCTTAGGGCAGGTGGCATTTTTTCGGTTCTCCAAGCGCGCCTGCGCGATCACAGTCTTATCCCACTCCCCTCATCACAGCCTGCCTAAAAAAAAAAACAGATAACAGTACTTTACACGAAGGATCGAAAATTTCGCCTAAACATCTAAACCCTGACACGGATACATTAGCCAAAGTGTGCTCATACAGGAAACAGGAAAAGTCACCTGATCCTAAACATTTTGTAACAATATCAACAGGTACTTCGTAACTGAATGAGTATCCCGTGAAATTTTGGTTAGTCAAATATGCGAATAAGACGGTCAAGAGGTCACAGAACCTAGAATTAGGCCCTCTGAGACACTAAGTAAGCGGTCTAAGCGACAGATCCTCAGGTAACGTACTCGTATGACAGTAGTCCCCCGTAAAGGTATGTAACTTGAGAAAATGCTTTTCTGTCTTTCGGTCGGTAAAGAAGATCCACTGTTGAATTACCACAGATACCTGACGCGGTCCGCACTGTATTTATTTTTATAAGATGAGTGACGGGCGTAGCTGTGGGAGGGGTTGCAGGAAATACGCGTCGCGACGCCGCAGCGTCACGCGGATGCCCAAGGGCTTTTCATTCTCATACCGTAGCCATTGCTCTTCTCGTCGTTCCCACTGTTCAAGCTATTCCAGGGGTGTACTCGGGGGATGTATGGTAGATGGTTCAGGGGGGTGCCAGGGACCAGAGAGCTGAAGAGTTGGGGGGTCACTGGGGGGACTCTTCGAGGTAGATCCCTAGCGCGTTGGGTTTCCATTATGCTAAACCGCAAATGGAGTCCTGCGATCGAGTGTCTACCCTGAAGCTCAACACAATGGCTATGCTGCTAAGGTGTAATGTTACCCAGAAATTAAATTCGGCCGTCCGCCACGGCCTGACGTTGCACAAATGAGATTCGGCGTCGTCCGGACTCACGATCAGCCTCTGGCGTCTGCGTCGCGTCCCTTTACAGCACGAGGCCAGTCCAGGGACCCTTTCGGCCATAGTGCAGACCCGGTAAGCCATTTGCAAATGTCTGCTGATGTCCAAAATTTTTCATCTAATTCTTGAATATCCATCAACTTAAGGGAATAATGGGTCATGAGGATTTTCATACGTGCCTTGACAAATACGATTATTTTTACGACGTTAATATTTGCTTTTTTCAAAAAATTTAAGAGAAATCAAGCAGACTCGACGGATGGGAAAAAATTTTAAAAATTTTCTTATTTTTAAAAAAAAGTGGAAAAAAAGATGGCGCATAGCGGATAACACTAAAAAAAATCGGCGGACGCAGCGAGAAACTTACTTGAAACTTTAATGGACAATCCGGACGCTGGGGGACAATCACGCGGCTGAACTTCCGGTGGAAAATACGCCGAATAAGTTCAGACCGAGTTTGGTACTCGCTCGGCTTCAATTTCGAATCCACGCCGCCCCTTCAACCTAATGGATCATTCGTGTGCCGGAACTTCCTGGGAAAATAGCCCTGCTCCCGGCTCTGAAATTTAATCCTCGGCGTCTCGCGGTATGGGAAACTGAAGGAACACCGAGTTTATAGAAAGGTAACCAAAAAAAAAAAAAAAAATTCTAACGCCTCTTCTCAGGACGTCCGTATGACGATCGAGAACGCAATCTTTTCTCGGTTTTAAAATTTTACTGAATATTAAAATCGACGAGGTCACTTGCTTAGAATTAGGTTAGGTTCGGGCGATATTAAAATTTTTTAATTTTCTTCTATTGACTACGTGCTAAATTGCCTCTACGTATTAAAAGAAAAAAAAAATTCGCTACTTCCGGCCGAACCAATTTCCTCGTTAGAGTAATTTACGACTACGTCAGCTTTTCGTGAAAGATTTCAAGTATGCACTTTATGCCTTGTTCACAAGCATAACGGAAGCGGCGCACTACGTTTCTATTAAACTACTGACAGTCGTAGTCGCTCGCGATGTAAGACAGGCTAACGTAAGTTACAATTAGTTTCTCGGATAGTTCGCAGCTTTGTGCTTGGCGGTTCTCGGCCATTTTAGAACTGGATATCAAGTTGTAGTACTTCCTTCCGGTTTTAACCATAGAAACTCAGCCATCTGCTGTTTCCAGTGCCCATTCAGAATTCAGGTACATATAAACCATCTCCACCTAAGGTGTCCACCAGTTTCTGGTATCCCGCTATACAAACGAAATCACTATATATATATATATATATATATATATATATATATATATATATATATATATATATATATATATATATATATATATATATATATATATATATATATATATATATATATATATATATATATATATATATATATATATATGCACGCACATATTATAACCAATGCATTGATTAATATTCAAACCGTGGTAACAAGGCATCACTGTCTTGAATAACCTTCCCTATCACGCAATAATAATACATAGGCATCCCGACGCCTAATTATTCCGCACCCCTTAAGCCACTTGACCAATCGCCCGAGGGTATACAAACAGTGATAAATTCAAACTAGAGCCATTCTCCCAGTTGCGTTAGCTACAGGACAAATTGAAGCAAAGAAACGAGCAAACGTCCCGCTAAATCGAAATTCTAATAAATGACTATTTTCAAATCTCCAATATTTCGGTCCCAACTCATCTTATATGCACGATTGGATATACACACACAGAGCTCTACCAATTGTGAAGCACGAAACTCCGTCCTTCCAGGTATAAAATTCAAGTATTCAGATCCGTTATGACTGTAGTTCAAAAAACAGCCACGTATTCGCATCCAGTGGCGCTACGAGCGCGTCAGCGACACCCGAGAAGAACATGCCCTTCGCGTTCCTACGATATCCCAAAGCGAAGTAGTTTAACGAAAAATATAGCAATTGCTGAGTCGAGGATGACCTGTGAATTACGTAATATTACAGTACCGAAATGTGGTTGGATCGAGGTCGTAAGGTAATTGAGAAGCGACTATAATGTTGGGTAAATCAGATCTCTGCTGTAATGCACTATATGAATTATACAAGTCTCTTATATACCTATAGTCATGACAACACGACACGGTTGCAGGTAAACTAACGACAATGCGGCATACAGGCTAGTCGACTGGTTCAGGTCAAGACAGATAAGTCGAAAGCTGCAGCCAATTATAATGTAAGAAACGTGAAGTTAGTTTACAATGGAGGTTAGGTAAGCCGAAGTATTGGTTAATTGAAGTACAGGTTAGTCTAAAACTTATCGAAGTCATAACAGTTGCGCGACTGTCGTGCTTTTCGGTTGTAACTATAGACGCAATTGGGTATAGTCTCGGGTACTATGCAGTTGGCAACACCCTACGGTACACATACAGACACAGTCGTACGGTGTAGTTTGGACTATAGACAAAGCTAAGACGTCAAGGGGGGTAAAACATGGGGAGTTCGGACCAAGGGGATGCGAAGTCGTGCTAAGCAACTTAGATTAGTTGAATCGACTAGACTGGAATTGGCAAACCGCCAGTTTAAATTCTCAAGAGAATTCTTATTCCTAATTTTTTTTCCTCCCTCCGCTCTCATTCTTTTCTCCTTATACTTTGGTACCTTATACCTCGTTTCCTCTCTCTCTCTCTCTCTCTCTCTCTCTCTCTCTCTCTCTCTCTCTCTCTCTCTCTCGTTCTCTTCTTCCAGCTCCCCGGGTGTCCTTATACGTAAAAGACTCCACAGAAACCCTTCATCGCATGCCGGATCCGGAATGCAATTTCAAGCACTTGTGCGTCCCACGCAAAACTGCACCACAGAGCAGAAAGTGCAGGACCAAACGGCATCTCGTGATTTCTGAATTCATCTCGTTTCCCCAGTTTACCTCTATTGGCAGCATCGATCCCCCGAAGGAAGCTGCATCCGTGCCGTTAACAAGATGCACCCGAGAGGAATTCTAAAATGTCCTGTTAAGGAGTATCTCCAATTTTGTCTGTGAAGTACCTAATGGGGGGGGGGGG
>NW_014334027.1:251800-255123 GCF_000341935.2 Cephus cinctus | reverse complement strand
GGGGGGCGTCGCGAAGCCCTGGCAGTATATAATTTTATTAGTGATAACAAAAAAAAATTGCGCAAATTCAAAAAGTCAAAGAACGTTTTTTCGTAGTCACGAAATTTTGGACGTTGAACTGAAACGTCAGATTGACGTTACTGATTTTTTTTTTGGAAGACCTCTGGACGTCCTGGTATGGACGTCGTTCCTGTATTCCCTACTACTACTACTACTAAGGTGGCTACCCTTTATCTTCTGACGTATCCTTATCTCCTTCCTGGGGTTAATCTTGGAGAATCCCTCATGACGCCGTTATCTTTGCTTCTCGGTCAAGCCCGCCATCTCTTGCGAGTCTCAGGCGCCAACTTCGACGTCGACGTTCAACGCTGACGTCGAGGTCGGAAACTTTTCAACTCTCTCCAATAAATCTTGGGACTTTCGCACTCTCTCTCTCTCTCTCTCTCTCTCTCTCTCTCTCTCTCTCTCTCTCTCAATTCTCTTTGTCATCGTCTGTGCGCCAGCCTGTGAACGAGTGTGTCACCATAGCTACGGTTACTCAACCTTTTGTCTTCCTCTTTGTTTATCACCTCAACCCCATCCCTCGTGGACTTCCTCTTTGTGCCTTTCGATTTTTCTTCTCACACTTCTTTTACATCCTTCTTCTGCCCCCGGTACAGTACTTCTCGTACATGTATCAGCCACCCTACCGATACCGATAGCCCTGGTGTTGATAGTGGTCGATCGCCAGCGAATAACCTACTTTTTTTCCTATCTTCTTCTTGTCTCTTGGAACACTGCAGTATATTGCCGTTTTATAAAGAAAAAGCTACGATACATTTGTTCTCGCCGATTCTCATTGGGTTTTATTGACTTCCGGTACAGAGGGTACCAGGCAATCCTTGCTTTTTTTTCTCCTTCAACATCGATCGCAGAGATTCTTTATACACTGATAAGGAATTGGCAATTTTGTTTAAAAACGAAATTTGATTTTGTCTATTCCCCAGCTATCGTGTACCTATGGACACGTATGTGGTACCTAGAGTCATATGTCTTAAGGTAAGCTCACTGCAAGAGATAAGAGATGCATATACTATATATATATATATATATATATATATATATATATATATAGAGAGAGAGAGAGAGAGAGAGAATAGTATAGTCAGATAACAGCCCTTCGATAAATTCACCCGCAGAATCTAATATCGGTAAGACTAGACACAAGGTAGAGATAGACACGTTGACCTTAAGCCGAATTACCCAAGAATTGCAGGACCTGTCTGCCAAGTGGTAGTCACATGTGAATCCGCCTGTAATACCGTAGGAGTCTTTTTTTTCGTCGCAATCAGATCTGCCCTTTTCCGCTTTCTATACCCAACACTGCCCGAGGTATTGGCCCGAAAATAAGAGCTGATCGAAAAAGCGTATAAGTACCAGGTCGTTCCCGTTAAGGCACGAGGGTTACCGAAGAAGCTCGAAGTCCTGACTACCGAGGTGAATCGGTCCCGGAAGGAGGTCCTGGGTCATCAACGATTCCGTCCTAGTAAAATAAGTCCAATTTAAATTTGCCGCCTATTTGTGTCCAACATACAAGGAACCACGATGCATGAATATTTTTAAAATTATTTCCGTCCATTCTCGAAATACACAAAACTCTATCGCGGTACTTCCTGCGGTAGCTACGGTTGCCCGTTCGCGGTCCATATTCCCAAAGAGACTCCCGCGTGGAGTTCCTGTATTTTATAAAGCGAAAACCTTCGACCTGAACCTCCACGTCGGCATTCCGTCTTGCGCCTGTATCGCGGTAAGCCGATTTTATGGGGGTCGGCTATTCACCGTAGAACTCTTCGAGCCCTCCTTACTACGTACACTGCCTTAGCACACACGAGGACGAACCTGCTGACGCTGACTACGTGAAAAAGTAAGCGAGTGCTCGTTTTCCTTGGATTTTCATCTTGCTTTTCGTTAGCCTCCTCTCTTCTTTTACAGATTCGAGAAAGAGAAGCGTATAGTGTCTGGCGGATGAATCTTCGACCTACCACCGATTTCCACCCACACGTGGCAACCACCTTAGACTACCCTGTGACCCATCCTATTAATTTTTGACTTGACGTAAAAAATTGTCAATATAATATATTTTTATATGTTATTACTCAATCAAATTCGTAAGGACTGATATACGTACAGAGCAGTTGTGGGACAAAATTTTTTTAAAACTTATATATACTTGATTTTTTTTAATTGATACGTTGCCATTTTAATGATCTTCATATGACGTCATTGTAGAGAGCTTGATTTTACTTTGCACCGTAGCTTATGACTTTGCAAGCTTCGCAGAGTCAGCGTCGCCGTCGAACTGGACGCTACGGTTTCAGTTTTCACCCTGAAAGAGACTCGTGTCGCACAATAGTCTGGTGATCGATCGACGCCGCAGCTCACGCGGCTTCCGTCTTCAAGGAAATATAGAATGGCTCAGGACGACAAGGCCGTTGGCTTCCTGGAGGGTGAGACGATATATATTTGTGTGTAGATATATGTATATATATATATTATTTTTGGCATGATTCCTAGTGCGAAGTGCAAAAACCTTAACTGATTTGAACCTTGAGAAAATGAATAACAGAGTCACCAAGGGTATTTTCTGAATTCCTTAATTCGAAATAATACTGATTAGACTGGGTGGACCCAGTCGACGAGTGGGAATATGCCCGGGACGACTGGGAAGGGACGAGTGGCTAACTGTACTTCCGAGTGAACGACGCTCTGAAGGTGGCTGCAGGAGGGTTAAAGAAAAAGAACGAGAATTCAGGTACAATTAGGTTTGCACCCCTGGGCGCCATTCTTCTTATTTCACGTCCAGCCACCTTCAGCCGGAACATTCTGTACCTCCGTCGTGCCAGCGACGTCTCACGCCCCCGAATCCTAAGTCCTCCCCACAGATTGAACAGTTTTCTGGCAAAGGAGAAGAACCACCCTCTCATTTATCCCGAGGGATAGCTCGACGAGTGACTCGACCTAGAGGCAATTGCAGCGAATTAAATTTGTCGCTGTTCATCGGAAAAACCGGAAACGAGCTAAACGAACCGTGTGCGCTAGCTTCTAATCATTGATGATTCGAGGATAATAATTTTTTGACAAAGATCATGATTAATTTTGCTTTTCATTGGTATTACAAAAAAATATTTTTTACTTATATTTTTACATTGGAGTTGACCCGATCACGATCTACCAGTCTTTGAAAATGTTAAGAATCCAAAAATGGCAGCGACCAACGGGGCACGACGAGTCAATAAAATTTTTATTGCAGTTTTCGAGAAAAAAAAAAAAAAAAAAAAAAAAAA
>NW_014334027.1:245885-251722 GCF_000341935.2 Cephus cinctus | reverse complement strand
GAAAAAAAAAAAAAAAAAAAAAAAACAAAGTGGAACCGTGCTGCGTCGCGACGCCGGTACAGAGAGCGACGTGGGTCCTGCCGAGATATAGAAGGGTTCGATGCCTAACAAGGGATAACCTCGTTAGGACCGTCCGACCAGCTTGTGTGTTTTACAAGTTAGGAATTAGGTTGATTAGTAGGAAGCTACGTCTCGAACCTGGAACTCACCCCCAAAAGCATCTCTCTGTCTAGTCGACTAGAGTGGACTATATATTCGAGCCTGCACCCTCTATCTCTCTCTATTTCCCTATAGAGCTCCAAGCCTCCAGCAGGTCAGGTGGAAAAAAACTCCTGCACGCCCCCCCTTCCCCCAGCACCTATACGTCGTTATACAGTTCTTCGGCTCGACTCGGTAAAGCTCGGCTCGATCCGCCGATTCATAAGGCAGCAGTAACAGCGTGTCCACTAGCGGACAGGAAATTACATGTCCTCTACCGACTGGCTTGGTCACGACTATCATATCCAAATCTCTGAATACGGCACGTGAAAATAGCCATACCGTACAGTTGCATTCCGTTTAAGGGATGAATTGTTGAAAAGAAATTTCTGGAAAAATGTTAATAAATATTTTTACTCCGTCATCATACGAATTTCTTTTAGGCCCGCGGCACGTGACCCGTATTCGGGTACCGAAGTTACAACCCTCTGGAGCTTAAACCTGATGATACACGTGTAGAGGACTAAGGGGTAGCTCGGACCAGTGGTGCCAACTCAGCTGAGAAAAAGTAACTAACTCCCATCATGCCGTCACGCTGTCATGCCGTCAGACCAAGGGAGTGGATGACGGAAGGGGTTATTCGGAAGGGTGGCCGAGGGAGGGGGGAGGCAGGTTGAGTAAGGGTGGCTTTCTAGGGCTCGAGGTAGAGGTCGACCAGGATGAGAATGAGGAAGAGGAAAAGACCTGGAGGATAGACTGGGGGCGGTGCGGGGTCGGAGGGGTGAACCTGTTCATTTTCGTTAAGATTAATTATCGTCGAAACAAGGACCTGCCGGCATCGAAGTTGTTAGGAAGTTTGGCGCGAGCCGGGTAAACCTCAGCTTCTAATAATCGTTTGAGCCGTCGGCCGCGTCGTAACGGTAGGGGCGGGCCAAGCTGCCACCGAGAAATAGGGGATGGATGTCAGGGGTGGAGGGAGGGAGGGCGCCTTCGACAGATGGGCCAAGCCCGCTACACGGCTCCATTCCTAACTCTGAATCTACGATTCATCGACCCCTGGCGCTGCTTAATTAAGCTGTTCAACCTAAGCGTCCTAATTGCCAGCGCAGACACCTTTGCCCTTAACTACAGCAGGAGACCTGGTAGATTCTAACCTTGAGAATTCTTTGACTTCGCGTTACGAACTACTGAATTAGTATATCCGTCTATCAAATGCATCCTGAATGCTTTTAGTTGATGGCTGAGCCTGGGACACGGGGTAGCCTTAAGTGAAGTTTTGTGTATGGTAGAAAGGAGAGAAGAAAAAAGAATCTACTTAACGAACACCAAGTGGATGGGATACTGGAACGAAGTAATTCATCCAATCGGATACTTCCAGAAGCGAAATGGAATATCGAGCATATTCCCGGTAATAAGTTTCAACATTGACAGTAATGACTTTACTATCTTACAAGTTATTTTATTGACTGTGCGTTTGGTCCTTAACAGCGCGGACCAATTAATATTTCAATTGAAAGTTCTTACGAGGTTTGTTATCAGGGGTTGGGCTGTGGAGGTGGGGGGTCGTAAGAGTTTCGATAGTTTCCCGTTGGTGTCGGTGCCAAATAAATGAAGTATCGAGCGTTATTAAGGGTCCGCTACGAAGTTTCGCCTGGACCGACGCCGATCGCCCGCCGACTCGACTAATGAGTTTCGCAGAGACTTAAGTTACGGCGTTTGCGCGATAAATAAAGTTTTAAGTTCTCTCGTTTTTTCTGGGCGCACACGTTAAATTATACGGTATAGATATTTCAGGCATTTTTCTTATGGCAGATTAGATATACAGAGAATATAAACGAGCCGACGGCAGCCGATGATTACCGAAGTGAACTCGAGCCCGTTAATGGTAATTGGCCAGCAGGAAGACGAACAAAAGTGTCCTGTGTGATCTCAGGTAATATATGTTAATAATAAAAAATTACCACGTAAATTACATTACTCTGAAGAAGCCAGCATCGATCCTAGTTAGCGATAATGGCGTCAAAGTCAAAACATGAGCATTTGACGTCACTGTCAGCAGCAAATCCTAACCCCATCACTGGCACCAGCATACTCCTGTCGGCCACCTCTCTCTCTCTCTCTCTCTCTCTCGAACTCACTCACGCTTTATCCAACTGATTGACTTTCCTTGGATTCGAATTCGATTGTTCACTGTTCGGTTAAGGCACCAGCATACTCCTGTCGGCCACCTGGCGTCAAAGTCAAAACATGAGCATTTGACGTCACTGTCAGCAGCAAATCCTAACCCCATCACTGGCACCAGCATACTCCTGTCGGCCACCTCTCTCTCTCTCTCTCTCTCTCTCGAACTCACTCACGCTTTATCCAACTGATTGACTTTCCTTGGATTCGAATTCGATTGTTCACTGTTCGGTTAACACTTATCACTGCGCTAATGCTAACACCAACAATATCTTCCGTCCGTCAGCCGGGAAATCCGTCGCGCCATTACGATTCCCGAGAGATTCCGAACCTTCTGCTGACGTTGGGTATTCCGTGGCCACAGAACCCTATGTATTCTTGAACTCACGACTACCCGCCGTGCCTCTAACCAAACTTTCGGCAGTACCGTCTGACGCAGAGCGTCATTAAACCTGTCTTCTTTAATCACGTCTCTCGGAGAAGTAACTGTAGCACAGGTGCTGCCACGAATATTCTTTTTAGTAAGCTCGCGCGTCTACGGGCCGCAGGGCGCCAAGCTTGTAGCCACCTGACGGCCGTTTCGTTAACCACGACGCTCTTACGGACCCAGAAAGACAGTGATACGTGTCTGAACGTGTTTTCCTTATTTCGATCAAAGTACGGAGACAGGGTTGTAAAAATTGTTTACGCAGACGCTGCCAAGGGTTGTTCGCCCCTCTTCCTCACGTCTGGCCAAACCATCTTGCTCCGATCACTGTCAACAAAAATGACGGCGGTTCGATGTAGTCGGACGATTAAGACGTCGATAAATAATATTAATTGCCGCCATTACCCTCCGCTACTGCCTCACGGATTTCGCACCCCTAACGCTCATTCACTCACCCCTGTACAAGTGTTGGGTTTAATCAATACCTAATACCATCGCGGAGTACCGGCTACGGTGGCTGCTGTGTGTTTACGTGTACCTTACTTCAGGTAGGTGAATTCTACCGAAGTGTTTGGTGCAACATGAGAAAACCTCCAGGTACGTACCTCTTGGCTGAACTTTATTCTCGTGAATAATATATGTACGTGGCTTCTTATACTTTCGTTCCCTTCACACCGCCTTCCACCGCCCCTTCTCCTCAGTGACCCGGTGATCGTGTGTGAAAGCGTGTGGCATGCAACTCCACTGTGATAAAAATTGAGATTTGAATCTCCCGCGTGACGACTCCATCGAGCCTCGTATATAACGTAATAAGTATGCTGATGATCGAGCGACCACCTTGATGAATGATCCAAATGACATTTTCTTAGGGTATAATACATAGGCTTATGTATATTGACCTTTGGAACTTTGACAATTTCCTTCGATTTCATAGACCTAGACCATTATGAGTTTCTAGGAAGGTCACGGCGGCGCTGGCGAGGGAAAACTAGCGTTCAGTAAACAAATGCTAGTAGTCATTACTGCTGTTATAGGGCTCTTATTGAATTTACGTGGCAGTAGGATAAAGACCTCCCAGTCAATTCTTATTGAACAGTCAGTCGGAGCTGGGTAGTAAGAGAGTAGAGTGAAATAAAAACAAATAAAAAAATAAAAGCCGTTTGGAAGGAAGTCACGAGAAAACACGATATTGGATTTTTCATTGATCCTCAAAGTAAGGAATACTTATAGCAGAAGTGCGCACTAACGCCATCTACAGGAAATTGTAAAAAATAAAAATGAACAATCGTCCTAATTCAGCTCCGTCTATGACTGTCATTCGAATATAACGTACAATCTACAACCAGACAGTGAACTATCGATAATGAGAATTTATCGATTTATCCATTCGACGGGGCCAATCAACACGTTTCTGCGCTTTGTTACAGGAACCAGGTGCCGGAAATTGTGACGTTGACGGTATAGATACTTCATAGTTCGTGGCTGATAACTGCTACTAGCCAATTGCGGCCGGTTGCAACGTTCGGTAGCAGCGTTACTGCTGCTGCTGCTGCTGCTGCTGCTGCTGCAGGCTGTGGTAGCGACGGTGGCGACGGCGAACGGTGGCGTGAGACGTTAAGCCCAAGTCGAGGCGGGGTAAACTTGCCCGATAACAAATGGCCGAGCGAGTCTCGAAGGACACGCCGTAACGATGTAGTTTGTGTAATTCGGCGCAGGGGTGACAGGGTCATAAGTCAGAGGCTCAAACGAAGCGCTGAGGTATTAATTAGAGTTTCGGGCGGCGACCGCGATCACTTATCACCAAAACTAACCTCACCGCGGGTTCGAGGTTTCACGATGAGGTGAGGAAGGGGGCGTAGGGTGGAGGGGAGCTCGGAGCGCCAGCCTGCGTAACTCCTTAGTTATATAGACGCTTCTACGTGTAAACAAGTCAAATTCCAATCGGTCAGCTTTGCACGGTGGTTGGATGGGTCACGTGGGGTCTCCAGCTTCATTTACCAAAGTGAGGTAAGATCTGACCTACGATCTTTTTACTTATTGCAAATGGCGTCGCTATCCGATTCGAGTATACTTTTTTGTTAGGCTTCCCTGACTCCAATTGTTCTTGGATCTCGGTCAAATTTGCTGACCTGCCGGAGTGTCCCGCTGCTCCCTTATGCCCGACACATATATTCCGTTCACGAAATTACCGCAATTTTACTCCGTCACGCGGAATGTCTAGGTCCTAACTGATAATTGTAGCTGGGGCTACGTAATTTGGCAGGAAAAGAGGGACCGAGGGAGGATTGCGTAAGGGTGGTTTGCTGACTTGAATCGATTGGAGGCTGAGCCAGGCAGAAAATTGTGGAGTGTGACTGCGGCACGGAGGGAAGCGAAAGAGGGATGACGCGAGAATGCGAGGGTTGATGATGTGGGGTATAGGAGAGGAAGGGGCGGAGGAGGGGGGTGGATAAGAAGAAAAAAAAAAAAAAAGAAATAAAAAACAAGCAAAGGCTAAGCGCGCTTAAGTAGAAGATAAGAGTCAACGTGTCGCGCAAAGTAATGTCGGACGAAGATTTAGGGTAGTTTCGACAGAAATTACTTCGATAAAAAAATTCTCCGCTATTGCAAGGTGATTATTTCGCGTGTGGAATACCAAGATAACGCCGGGTGGTCCCGTAGCGCCCCGTTAACGTTCTGCCAATCAATTTACGGAGACATCAAAAAATCATGTATGACAGCCCACCCCTATTATTCGTGTACAGGGGGATGACTCTTTTGGCAAACAGCTCGTACGCGGAGCGATGTTAGGGGTTGGGAATTCGTGCGTGAGCCCGGAGGGTATGGAGCGTTGGGTTTTTCGGGGGCAGAGGGGGTGGATGTTCTCTGGCTCTGACACCCCCTTCCCCCCACACCCCCACGAATCACCCCAAGTGAGTCGGCTGCCCGTACATGGAATAGCACTTACACCCTCGGCAACCCTTAGCCCCATAGCCAGACTGTACAACTCCCAACACTCTACGCTATCCAGCTAGCTACCCCCCCCCCGCCT
>NW_014334027.1:238113-245168 GCF_000341935.2 Cephus cinctus | reverse complement strand
AACCCCTCGTCGACCGAGACGCAAGGAAATTCTGCGACACGCACGAGACACGTCTTGCTGCTTCTTTTATTACTATTCTCTGTTTTTTTTACTATTTTTACGACCCCCCCTCTCCGTCCAACCACCCTCTGTACTACATATCGCTCTATTTCTTTTATATTTTTCACGAATGAAATTCTCCTATATAACTCTCTGTATGTGAGATGCGACCATTTTTGCTTCGACTTTGAGAAACGTCCTTGTCCCTCTCGAATCTCGAGAGAGATTTGCAGTAGTTTCATACGTTTTTTAATTTTTTTTTTTTTTTTTTTTTTTTTGAAATTTTGACATATGGTACCAAAATAGATTGGATTTGAATTTTTCACAGGGATGATTGGTAGGAATTATTTTTATTCGATGAGAAATTTTATCCAACACGTACATACCGATCTCGTGTAATCAATGTGTACGGGATGCTGTGCTGGACCGAAATAAAAAAAAGAAGAAGAATAATTTCAGTCGAAGCGCAGCACATATGCAGAAGAGAGATTTCGCTAATTCTATTGCCGTGTTCTCTGTATTACGTAGAAAATTGTTAGCGGGGTCGGAGAGTGGGGTTTTTAATCGAAATAAATCTTTGTTTTGTCAGGGATTTAAATTAACCGGTGTATGAAAGGGGAGAAGGTGCAGCTTGTAAAATCTCACGGTTCGCGTACGGGCCTGATCGTTTAATGGGATTAAGGGTGCCGTGCCCTGTGGGGATTTAATGGCGGCGAACGAGCCCCATGATAAAAACTTCTAAAACAGCGGCGGGAAGTGGACCCGGGTCAGAATCAAAGATGCACGAAAAAACGTAAAGCAGAATAAAAGGTTCTGAAAGCAAGAAAAAATGTTAAATCGCAAAAAAATTACTAAATCCCATTAAATAAGAAATCGGTGACTGTTGAAAAAATTTAAAATTTTCTCATTCATAATCATCCCGGAATTACGTCGACCCAGAAGTGGTTGCGTTTGGTTTATCACAGTGTCCAGGGCCGTGTCAAGCGGGTGGGATTCACCCCGGGACGACAGTCAAATCAATTAAAAGCTCGCTGGGCGGTTGAAATTTATGCGGGAAAAATTAACAAGTCAGATTTCTCCCCCATCCCGCCAGCAATCTCTCCCCCCTCCACCCCCCTCCACTCCCATCCCTTAATGTCCCCTGTCTCTCTCTCCCTCTTCCGTACCCGCGCTCGGCGCGAAGGGTGCAGCCAGCACCGCTGCCTGCTGGAAAGTCAAGCAGCGGCCGGATCTTGTGGCGGCGCCCGGGTATCTCGGTTGGGTAGTGTCGCCGGCAGATATTAAATTAACGGAAATAATGAAATGATAACCAAGCGAGCGGGTAAGCATCCCTTACGTCTCGACCCTCCTCCGTCCCATTGTCAGTCCCTCACCCTCATTTCAGAACGTCATGATGCCAACGCCCTTGGTCTTATCCGGGAACTCATCCTCAACCCACCCCAACCCCCTACTCCAACATTTGCGTTTGCTCCGGGGCGTCGCGACGTCCTCGTCCAATCAGGTGAAGCTCGGTAATCTGTCAGAATGTCAAACTGAAGTTCACCCCCTTTCGCCCCCCCATCGCTCCTACCCATAATTAACGGCTTGTTCATTATATTGACTTTGGGCCGAAGTTATCTTCTCATTTAGTGACCGATACTTTATACTTTGCTTCCAAGTTGCTACCGGATGCTCAGACTCGCTGGAGCGATATCCTGTAATATTTACGTGAAACAGTGAATTACCCGTTAGATAAGACGTAAAGGGGGATGAAGGGGTGAGAAAGAAAGAAAAACAAATTTTGTATTATTATCACGATCAAGATAGAATATGAATAATTGGTTATTTCGAGTTTTGAGATAAGTGACCTCGGAGGACCTTAATGACCTCGGAGACACTAAAGATCGATTATAATGATTGTCTACGTTATTGATGCTTTTAAAAAAATTGTAATACATACATAGAAGCACCTATTAGAGCGTCCCCTTTTATCCATCATGCCTATGGAACAACCCCGGGATGAGTCACATTTCCTTATTGAAGTCTCGGTAGGGCGTCTCTTGTATCACAATGGGCAGTGGCGATCAGTGGGTAACGTAAGGGATGCACGCATCCAATAGGGGCAGATAGAATTTTGAAAATCCAAAACTCCAAACGTAAATCTAGTCGATCCGCTAGGGGCTACTGTGTGCTTGCATTAGATATACAAGAATAGAAAGACGTGGAAGGAAAAGTGTCAGTGGCGCTGATTGAGCATTAGGGGTTGGTTCTATGCGCAGCGGTGCCCGGGGCTCCCTGCGTACCACGCGGGGATGCTTTCAAGATTCTAAAGGATGACGCCTATGTCCTAGATGGATTTGCTCTTCCCATTGGTATATCGGTCGAGAAGATCGCGGGCTTGGAGGGTGGCTGGATCTGCTCGAGCAAGTTAGGGGTTGCCCAACCCATTGAAATTGCAAATGCACATTATGAATATTTCCCCATAGAGGGCTCAACATATATATATATATACACACAGGCGTCTGTACGTACTTCTCATATACACATAATCCAGTCGAACAAGCATACTTTTATCATTGGGCGAAACACCGTAAAGAAAGGGATGGCGCCATTGACGCTTAAGTGAATATCTCCCCTCAGGCCGATACCGACTACGTTCACGACAATGGTAAACGATCACGACCATGAGGACGATTATCATTATACTCTTCTCTATACAAATCAAATCCCGTATTCCAAGTCCCTCGCGTTGCCACTGCGGCTGCCGCGCTTTCGAATCGAGTGGCCAAAAACGAGTGCTCGTTACGGTTGAACTTTGACACTCGTAATTAGTTGCGAAGCCCACCCCATCCATCCCAAGAACTCGACCACCCTTTCGTTAAGGGAAAACTATTTTTGGGCCCTGGGGTACCAAGCACCTAGGGGTTGAGCGAAAGGGCTCGTTCGGTTCGACAGTCGATTCAATTTAAATTCTCATAATAATGATAATAATAAGAATGAAAAAGCACACGATTCTCGGGTACGTAAATATCTGACAGGCAAGATCGGACTTTGGACTTTTACAGAAAGCAAAGATTTAGTCAGGGAGAAAACAAGATGGCAGAGTCAGCGAGTCGATAGATGGATGAGGGTGGGGGTAACTTTTGTACTACGTTGATCGAATTCACCTTTAAACGAGCGGACTGCGTCTGTTTTGTGCACATTTTGTATATACGTGCATAGGCGTCCCGACTCGGCCGTAAAATTGCAAAACGAACAAGTTTTATTATTACGCTTGTACAGTTTACTGCTCATACGTAATTATCGGACATTTCCCTTTAATTTTCATTCCACCCTTCGGGCTGCCTTTGCTTAGCTCTATTTCCTCCGTTATTCGTGCTCCTGCGTCCTTCGCTCTATCGCGAGCCGGGCTACGGGGGCAAGAGAAGAGAGAGGCGAGCGTCAGTCAGCCGGCGAGGCGGTTCGATATTTTATTTTCATTTTACGCGCCTCTGCATCGCCCTTACGCCCAGTCGCTCCTTTCAGCGCTACGCGCCACGACAAAGAGAATGAACGTCCTCTATTATCGTATATCTATTATCTTCCTCTCTCTGTCTCTGTCGGCCTCTTGATCTCTGTTAGTCCAGGCTCTGTTGCTCTGCCACACGGTACCGGTTCACATGAAAACGGCCCAAGTCTGATCTGTCTGTTTTCAAGATTACGGGTAATTGACCTTATGTATTAAAAATATATATATAGCGGGCCACCATATTTAAATAAGAAAATTACTAATTAGCGTGGTAATTAGTAAGTCGATTCGTCTACAAGACATCCGGGTAAATAGCTGGGCGGCTTCGGCGCCGGTGGTCACTGTGTGAAAGAAATATATAGAGTTATTCACTAGAAACGCGCCAGCCGAAGTTAGCGCCCGTTTGAATCTCATGGTAAAACCATGTTCAGGTGGTAAACGCTTGGACTGAATAGCTCGGTATACAATTATCATCTACTACCGAGTAAATGGCAAGAGACGGGAGAAATAAGAAGAACACCCGGTACATTATTGGTGAGTCCGATATGTTCACGTGATTTTCTGACTTTTGTGCGGCCAGTTCAATTTCAGCGAGCGCTTCGTAATTGCATGGAAAAAAATTTTTAATAAGCGTAGACGAAGAAAACTGAGTAAGAGAAAAAAAAGAGGTACGACGGTGGGAAGGGTGGCGAGAGGGCGAATGAGTAAATAGGTAGAGAAAACAAAAAAAGTAAAAAAAAATGGCTAAACTTGCAAAGCGAGTTGCGTAGCAAAATGGCTACTGAGATTTTTCTATATATGTCATACATGGTAATATTGGTGTACCCGTGTACGAAGGGGACCAGGGGGAGGTAGGGGGGTGGCCAACGGCTGTCGGAGTCTTCAAGAGAGTCTAGGGGGTCCGAAGCAAGGGGGCTGGAATGATTTAATGACTCGATTATGTAAAATGGCGGAAAACGCAACCCACTTTCGCCGCCTGTTTCGCGTAATTGAATTACAGTTTAAGCCGACGTTGGCATTACTGTAATCGCTCTAATTGATAACCGAGCCACTCGGTCCCGCAGCCAGTCGACCTAATTGCCTTATCGCATTATCATTTAAATATGGATTTCTGCGACTTGCAAATTAACGCGACTCCCCGGTTGTCACGCTAATTAACAGGTTAGCTCGATTGGTCAGAATTTATTGATCATTGCTCCACGATGCACCGACCCACCCCCACCCCCAACTCCCTTGACCCGTGACCCCTTCTCCTCGTAACCCCAAAATTTCGGATTTACTCGAAATAAACAAAACAAATTATTCGGACGTGACGTCACGATTAAAATAGGCTTTTAAGGGAAAATTTGTATTTTACTACGTTTTTGTCCCCATCTCGTAGCCTTCCCCCCCCCCCTTTTTCACCTTTCCAGAATAAAACGAGACAAAACCACCATTGACCCCATCCCAGCTCCAACTCCACATTGAAAGGTCGCCCGGCACCTACCAGCAATCGTGTATACAGAGTATTGGGCATAGACTATACCGGAGCACAGTAGGAATCGTGGTTACCGACCTTATCGCATTGATAATCCGTGTCCAGCCAGTAACGCTTACACTCGTATGTATAAACAGATCTGATTTGCACTGCTGATATGAGTAGTCCGAGGAATCTATTGTGCTGTCCCGAATAGGCTGTATGGGACTGGTAGAGTTGGGGAGGGGGAGGGTTGGTTTGGATAAACGCTTGGATGAACAGAGGATGAGGTTGGGGCGGGGAGGGGAGGGGGGGTCTGGCTTTTAGCCGGGCGCATTCAAGCGCGATGGCTGCGGCAGGGCTGAGTGACAGGCTCTAACGCGGGGGAGTTCGAGATACATTTCGTAAAATGGTCCATGAAATATATAGCCTCGCAGCATCAATATTTGTTTAATTCAGGGAATTCACTTAGTGGGCAACGTTGGCAACAGTAGCGCGCACTGTCACAGCTATAAAAGTTGGATAGATGTGTAGATTGTAAATACATATATAGGGGTGCAAATGGATGCACCCAGGCTGGCTACCGGGTGAGCCAATGTTATAGGATAATCTGCCAGATAGATTTGGACCAAGCAAGATAGCACAGACGAACAGTGAAAATTTTTACGCGATTTCTTCAGATAACACCGTATATGCATATATGTATGAAAAGATCGAATATTGACCGTAGTGTTATTTACCATAAGCGATGAAGTATCGATGCCGTCCTTCGAACTAATGAATATTTTTACTAACGAAGTCCAGCGGGGAAGGGTTAATTTTCAAGTGGATAAAACTTTAATGGCAATTTGCGTAGCGAAGCGCAAGTGCTCCTCGTAGGACAATTTCCCACAGTGAATGTGGTACTTTGCCAGAAGTAATAAATTATTTTCTATTGATTTCCACTGATTTACCCCATTTGATTGCACCCCTGGTCAAAAATCATTTACATGCAGAAACTTTAACCCGTTTTCATAGTTGTGTCAGATTTGTGTCTGACTGTATCTACTGTATATGATATATATATATTTGTATGTATACCATGCGGAACGTATTTTGTTTTACAGGCTGATCCAATACTGTCTGGTTTCACTACTGGTATCAAAAGCATTGCTACCAACCACTGGGCGTTATCATGTAGAATATCTCAGGGCGACAATATGGCCTCGCGTTTATTGGTTAGTTAATAATATGTATACAGGGCTGATACACGCAAACTGAATAGGGAAACCAGCGTGCACGAGCCATAACGTGTACAGATATGGATAGAGGACTCTATATGATATATATATATATATATATATATATATACATACATACACACATGTAAAATATATAATACCATGCTACGCATATATTATATATATATATACATATATACATATAATATATATAGATTAAATTGGCGTTCGCGTGCGCACTCGTTAATCGATCCACAATTATTGTCGCTCGTTTAATACTTCGGAGTTTGACGTAATCAACGTTCGGGTCTTCTGCTTGACCGTGCGTTTCCAGACTCCGGGAGAAATGGGCTGCGATGATCAACTACCCTTAAATTTCTTCGTACAACCCTCCTCTGGCACGAGCCAAACCGTGCCAGTGCGCACCCTTCAATCCCAGTAACCCTGGACCAGCCTGGACCCCTTCCCCTCCCAGGCCCTTCCACCCCTATAAGACTTCGACATTCTTACTTAGCCGAAGACTTCTCAATATCCTCCCCCGGGGACACTCGCTGTATTTTATGCCCGTATCAACCCTCCAGCGATAGGGGATGTTCCTGGGCTAGTTGACACCTAGAAAGTCTTATTTACGTCAGTGCAGAGGGGTTCCATTGAAATTCGAAGGAAGACGGAGCTGATACTTGTCCAATATGGGGGAAGGGGTTGGAGGGCGGGGGGGGGGATAAATTCAAGTCGATCCGTGGATCACGGTAGGTAAGGGTAGTGGAATAGCTGCGTAAGGGGATGTTTGGAGTCACCCTCAGTTAAATGCCGAGTGGCCACGTAGCGGGTGACGTAAAATGTATGGCGTAGG
>NW_014334027.1:226929-237785 GCF_000341935.2 Cephus cinctus | reverse complement strand
GGGGTTGGGGGCGCAGCATGGGGAGCAACTGGATCGATTCAGCCGCTCGAGTCGCGAGTTTGAGACTATGCTACGGTATGCCATGCTCCTGGGTGCTATAGTGTAGTCTTCCGTACGATATAGTATATAGCTATAGGCTAGACACGGCTTTCTCTTGCGCCCCGAGCATCTCGCCCAACCCCATACACAGGTATAGTGCCTGTAGGAAATACCGCATAAGCTTTACGTGATATTATGAAACACCATGGAGTACCACTACGTCACGGTGTATTAAAGGAAAATATACGACGGGTGGTTTCACATTAAATTAATAGGCAAGTCGATACGAGAATTGAGGGCTTTTGAAATTTTGAAAAAAAAAAAAAGAAAAAAATTCATTTTAATAAAAATCCAACGACACACGTTCGCACCAAGTTATTCCATGCCCGCGAAAATATTGAATGTGGAATTTTTATATAATTAATTTTTTTTTTTTTTTGGATCGCGTATTAAATTTTAGGGACGATTAGCCTCGAGGGGTCGCGCGCAAATTATCGATAAATGAGCGTGCCCAGAGATCTTTCGGCTGTGTGACCATACAGGGTGGCCGATATTTTCAATTGCGATTCTTCAATAGGGGATTTTCCGTTTCGCGTGTATCGTCGCGTCTTCGTCTCTCTTTTTTCTTAGGTGCGAGGCGTTATCGCTCTCGCTGTAATCGGTGAAGTCCTTCCGACTCTCACGTTATCACCCCCCCCCTTCCCCCCACCCACATTGTCCGGTCGTGGGCTCATCCTCTCGGAGATAAGACTGTAATACACCCCTAATAGCGAGGGAGAACAATGGACTCGTTACGCTGACGTTACCCGCAATTGGCAAAGTAATTGGCGCGCCAGTTCCTAGTGTCACTGCCGTCGATATATATATATATATATACACACACACACACACACATTTGTATGCTTGTAAGTAAAAAAAAAAGAATCAATGGCAGATAACACCAGTTCTGTACTTCATCGATAATTGGCTGATTAGTTGAGTGAAAAAAAGTTAACATTCGTAGAAAAGTGACGTCAGCTTCAAAGAAAGGAATAAAAGAGAGTGCACGACAAAGGAAAGCTAGAATTAGAATTTTCCACAGAGCACTTTAGCTGTTGAATTACGTATGCATATAAGGAAGAAATATGAAAATGGACTGGAGACGCAAGCCTGTCCTTAGAGATAAAAAAAATAATAGCGAGCGCCGATTATCAGTACGATGAATCGTAAGGGGCAAATGATCGTAATTAAAAAATTGGACATTGCGCGACGCCCAGGGTCGACGGTGAAAATACATAAATGTTTCGACAGATTCCTGAGGTAAGCTCCTACGTGCACGGTGAACGTAAAAATGTTGACATATTCAACGATCTAGGATTTTTTTTTCCTACCGCTCGATAAAATTGTGATTAATAAAAAAATGTATCCGTCGCGTCTTATTGCTTGTAATTACAAATACAGTATAATAATTCATTATCGTGCAGAATTTAATCATCGTACAAGACTGCGACTGAAGCTTCAATATGGTTATCAACTCACGACTCTGTATTTCAATGCATGATTTTATTAGTGCCCATAATAGACCCAGAGCGAACACGACCAGAACCTATACCTATACAGCACTATAGAGACTGGCAAGATAAATATTTCTTGTCCTGGTAACATCGATCGACGTACAGTGACGAACTCAAGGAAGATTGAGAAAGTTTTTAACGACTGCAACAGAAGTCAGTAGTTA
Source organism: Cephus cinctus (assembly GCF_000341935.2). NCBI lineage: Eukaryota > Metazoa > Arthropoda > Insecta > Hymenoptera > Cephidae > Cephus > Cephus cinctus. The sequence goes on along the minus strand of NW_014334027.1, from coordinate 236,029 downwards.
CGCGTGGAAGTTAAAATGATTTAACATTCCTACCAAGAAAGGGCAGACGGGCAAGTAGCTCGTTTCCAGGTCGCTTAGCGTTGCCCAGTGTAAGCATAGTTGGGTCACGTTTTGGATTAATAGACGTGATTTGAAGTCTACGGGAGAAGACTGCGCTTCCTAGATACACAGGCAAGGATAGATTCCGTCGTTACCGGCAGAAACTGCGCATCGGCACTAACGGCAGGAACAATAGCAACAACATCGGAGCGATATCGAGGACATGGGCAAGTGGCACTAAGAAAGCACAGGGTTGTTCACGGGGAATTTGATGACGGCGACAGGCACAGAATAGGGGATGAGAAATCGATGAAGTGGGGTAGGTGGTCTAGGAGAATCAGATATCCGAAGTAAACTGAATAGTGGAACACCCAGCGAAGCGTCGGGTCATTCTTAAGGTCACGTTCAATTGACCCCCGTGTTAGTTCCCAAGTATATACATATATACACTTGAGAAATGTAGGTATACAGGGGGATGTATTCGAAAGGGTAGCTTTCTTTTTCGGCAATATTTATGCAGTCAAAGGCGTTCTAGAGGGTGGCTGAAAATAGAAGGTGAGCCACCGACCAAGGTGTCGGTTAGTCGCCTGCAACCCTCGGAATCCCAAAGTACCAGGGTGAGTTGAGGTCGGCTTAGGGTTGTTTTACTCGGCAGGTGCAGACTCCATCCTACCGTACTTTTGCTCCCACATGCCGTCCATCCCCGAATCCCGCGGGATAAAACTCCAACTCCCAGGGTGGCCGGCTCGGACCCCCCTCCCCCTTTACTCGCCGTCTGGAACATAGACTCCCCCCCCCCCCACCGCCCCACCTTCCTCGAGACCAGGCTCCAAACCCATCCCTCGAACGTTTTCCACCCCCTCCCTGGTTACATCCTCCCTTCCTCCCAGACCTTCACAGCATCCGAGCCCGGGACTCTCCGGCTACCCAGGCTCTCCGCCTCTGAGCTTGCTTCCCTTCTTCCGTTCGCCTTCGCGGCCTCCTCAATATTTTATTTACTCACACGTTTCTTCCTAATCGTCAGAATTTATCTTGGTTAGCGAAATACCCCCCTCTCCTACCTCCCACCACCTGGACCCCTCCACCGTCTCGTTAAACTAACTATTGACCAACGTTCCTTATTCATAATTCAGGTTCACTTTAAGCGCCAATGGTGATTCAGGGTCGATTCGAAGATACCTTTAAAGGAATAAGGAAAATTGACGGATCCCACGTGAGAATATCTTTCTGAAAATGTATACGAGATAGCTGCTACAATTTCCAGGAGGTTATTGACAATAGCCCGATTACGCTGATCGATCGACTTTCTTCCCGGCATTTTCATATATCCTTTGTATTACCCACGGTTGTCGCTTATCACCTGTGCCCGGGTGAGGATAAGATCCAAAGAAAAATTTTTTCTTTCCTCACAGAAATTTTACACCAGACAACAAAGATGGCGGGATCGTTCTTTAATGCCGGCGAAAAATCGATAATGGCTGCCGGTCAGGTACACCTTGAAAATCAAACCAGCGACGTATAAATTTACTATAGGAACGAATGTGGATGGTAACCATGTCTTATCTCGCGGGAGCGACGCCTGTAATACAAAATCGAACTAAGAGATTTGGCAAGAATTCGTAAAAAAAAATGTTAGGATATTACAGAAAAAAAAAAATGGCCTATCTCTTAACTCTAACCTAACCTAACTCCCCCCCGCCCCCGCCCCGCCCCAGTATAACTCTCTATCTCCCACTCTTTAATCAAACAAAAAGTCTTGCACTTACAATACAGAATCTAATACCACGGTCACGTGAGTGCTTTTATATTGTCTAGTATCCGTTCTTACCATTTCACATTCCGTATTCCCCATTTCCCATTCCCCGTTTCGCCATAGGCGGCAGTATAGCCTATCCAACCCTCTATTATAGAGAAATACCCTCGTGCGGTCTGCATTACGAGGTTAATACTCCCCGAGAGACATTGCCGTGTACAACCTTAGGTAGAGACATTTTCAAAATTAATCCAATCTTTTGAAATTCATACACCCGCCCACGCGTTCGTTGTTTAATAGAAAAAAAAAACAAAACAAAAAAAAATGAACAGTGGCCATTCAGGACGTGCCTCTCAAACCCGACAGCTATTTAACAAATTTAATCATTTGTTTACCCAGAAAGAATAGACACTGTCAGTACCGGATCTACGTGTCCAGCAAACCGTAAACGCCCCCGACAATGAGTGCCGACATTTTGTCATGACACGAAAGGAAGATTCAGAGAAACGTCACCCCTTTGTAATAGGCTTATGATATTAAACGCTTGAAAATGTTAGGGGTGGCTTTTAAAACGTCACTCATCTTGTACATTGGCCTCCCTTACGTTCATATATCAGTGTTGTTATTTGCCGAACGTTCATTCTCAAATTGACAATGTATAATTATATCCGAATCGGCGTTCCGCGCGACGCGAGCAGTACGGTATTTTAATATAAAAATACGTAGAGCGAATCGCTTGATATATTAATTGACGGGGGTCCCTCGAAACCAGCTGAAACTTCGTACCGGACATGCCAATGGCGTAGCTATCAACTTCAACTGGAATATTCGTTCGACGGAAGTCCCGCCGGAGGATACCTACGGGCTTGGGGTCAGAGGTCATAGCCTCTGGGTTAGGACTTTGCAGGAGTCTCGCGAGTATTTCATTAAACGTGACGAGCACGTCTCCCACTGAAATACCTAACCAAACTTAATCACCGCCATCAGCCTCGTCAGTTGGTTCTCCCATATACCCAGAGAGCCGGGGTCCATCTTTACTTCTATCCTTGTATAACGATATACACAGTACCGTTTCATGGTAAAATTATATGATTAATTTGTATCACGTTATCAGGTACGATCGTAAGAAAGGCAGTTGGTGATAATTAAATTTTGATTAAAAATTATTTCCCAATTAAACTCAACTGACAGGTGAAGCCTATTTGAATATCCTGTATCGGGAATTTAAGCTTTTTCAATGTACAGGGTATTACGTCATTAACGGGAGATGTCAAAGGAAAATTGCGGAAACTCGACAGATACGGAGAAGCGCTTTGGATGTTATCGGTGGGATGCTTCGGAGATCTCATTTATCAGAACGGTCTCGAATACCTTCTCTCGTCGTTCCTAGGCACGGTGGATATTGTTATTATTATTTCATTTATAAAATTCTACGCCACGCTTCCAAGTCACGTGATCGAGGGTGCTTGCAGGGCTTTGTTTCTTTTCTTTTTGAATTCGCAAAAGCTTCGAGACCTTCGTCGATTTTGCGGCAGGAGTTATCGATCCTCGATTTCAAATTAAAAAGCACTCGCGAGCTTGAATCCATCGTATTTTACGTCTTGGCTCAACGGCGGCACCGATGAGCTTGCAGCCCCTTCTCCCTTACGCCTCTGCGTCATCGCGGCGGCGTGCGTCGCCTTCGGTTCGTTCCGAAGCGTCGAGGGAGATCGACAAGCCGGGAGATACGTGTTACTCGTATCCCGAGAATTGATCCAATTGATTCGATGTATTCTCTAAGACAATTGACATTATTACGAGGAAAGCCAAAACTAAAAAATGCGATCGTGTGGCAAAGCATAAAGATTTTAGGAAAAATTAAAAATACTCGTAGGACAATGAATTTCCTAGGCGATTATCACGGGGGTCGTAATAACTCTTGGAATAAAGCGTGCCGGTCCCCTTGGTGAATTTGCAAAAGGGCCCGGAAGAGTCAACGGCGCAAATTGCTTTGGCCGTCGGAAGTAAAGTGAAAATACGCTCGTTTGTATTAAAGGCAATCGTGGCTAGATTGAAAATGAGAGGACGCCGTCATCGGATAGGTGGAAAGACAAGACAAGAAGAAGTAAAAGAAGGAATAAGTCGAGAGCCCAGGAGTATTTGAATACTCGTCTCGGCAGTCCTCGCTAAATCGTGCCACGAGCTTAAAGAGACGTTGGAGGGTGGCGAATCGTTAAGGGATGAATGAGCGTAGGCCCGAAAAATAAGAAATAATAAATGAGACCATTAAGTCTGTATAATTTTCTCGCGCGCCTCAAGAAAGAAATACGTGTATATATATATGCGCGCGACCCCCCCAGCACGCCGGACTGAACAGAACAAAAGGTTCCAACCCGACAGCGGGTCAATTTGGTTCTAAATTGCGTCTTTACGCTTTCATACTTCATATTTGCGCGCAGTCCCTCTTCTAAGCTTCGTTTATTAATTCCCCCTCGGAAGAATCAGGACCTGGGATTTAGGACCGCGTCCCACCCCGTACATCGGAAATCCCAATCCAGCCCCAAATACAGTAATCGAAATCACTCGATACATCCAACCCTCTAACAACGGGTAAAAATTATTTTATCACTTTTTACATGATACCCCCATTCGCCCCTGTCTATCTGCTCTCTGGCCATTTATCTATTTCCTCAATCGTATACGCTTACTGAACACAATACAGAAATGGTCCATGCAAAGTGCCCACTTTTTCACTCTCCGGCATCCTCATACGCTCTCATTGATCTCCCAATATATGTACACGCATCGTAGTATATCCCTGGTTCTTTTGTAAATGGACCACAGTGGCTACACTCCGTCATTCGTGTATATATATATATATATATAAATTGATACATGCACTACGATAAAGATCATCCTTTCGCGCTAGTTCAGATCAAAATATATGAAGAAAGGGGCAACTTTTTATTATTTGGCTACACTTTTTTTTTACCCCCTACAGTTGGCACTTTTCCACTCTTACTCCTCGTCCAATACTTTCCCTTTGTCCACGCGGAATCCAAGAGACCGAAACCACTGGACTTACCGTACGTTACTTTATATTCGTCACGCCGTATTCGATAGATTCCTCAAAGCGTTCTCGTGTCGAGCACCGTCAGCCAATGGGCTGTCGACTAAATGCAAGTGGTGGTACTTTGTGAATGGAACCAGAAAAGGGACATGAACAGGCTTCAGATATGTCGATAGAGGGTGCGCCCTCGAAGGATGCAGGTGCACTGACAATGGTTACCATAATTCTAACCCCCCCGTAAAATAAGGGTAGAGAAATATTTATGGTATAAAATCAGTTCCTCAGTGCGACACGAAGCTACGTGTTTATCATGATAGCTTTCTGAATTGCCGGTAATAATTGTACTATGATTGTCCTTACTCGGATGCCATTTCCAAAGGCTGAGAATAATGGCTTCCAGATGGAGCCAGCTGCTCCCGCTGCTTAGCTTGGTACTTTAACAGTCTAGTACTTTAGCATTCTGGCGCTAGCGTTATCCTTCTTCGATTGGCCTTATCCTATATATATATATGTCTATTTTACTGACTACCAGTCCAGGCCTCTCTCTCTCTCTCTCTCTCTCTCTCTCTCTCTCTCTCTCTCTCTATTCTTATCATCCCACTACCCCTCTGTTCAGCAGAGTTCCATAAAGCGTGCTATAGTCCGCAGTAGATCGTCTCGAGTCCTGAGGGAAGGAAACGTTAGTCAATATTTGTAAGAACGTGTATTCGCTTATTGTATCTCGGCCGGTCAGCCAGATCCCTTCCGTTCCAATTGGTTCCCATGTTCCTGACGTTCCTCCTAGTATTTCTTGTCCCGAGGAGTTCTCGTTATTCCGCGACCTTTGACCTCGCCCTACGATTTCACGAAACACTCGGCGTCCTAGGGGCAATCGAGCAAATTTTTCTCGTTTAATTTTCGAAATCGTTTCGTTACGCCGTAACAATACTTGCGCAATAGTCAATAGCTTTTAGCCGTAAGGGCGATCCCGAGTAAGAGGAACATCTCGTGTTTTCCCATGGGGTAAGGGTACTGATGGTTGGATCAGCTGGGGAAATACACTTCGGTAAGGTCTGCCAGTCGGGAGCCGAAACGGGCCTGGGGTAAGCCGAATAATCGAAGGACCTCCGAAAGGTCGTGAAACGTGTTTATATTTTGTATGATAAAATAGAGCCTCATCTGAAACTAAGAAAAGCGGGTGAAAAGCATCAAAAGCATCGCCGGAGGATGTTATACGAGTAATATCTAAAATCCTTGGAGAATCCAACGATCCAATATTTGCCATAGAGATGAAGGTAGATTTCAGTACGGGACGAGTGGCTGCTGCTTAGCTATGTATATGTACAGGGTGTCCCGAAATAAAAATATATGAAATACGCTGTAAAGTAGAAGAGAAAAATCTCTAATAAAGCGTCCTGATCCATTTCTTTTAACCAAGCATTCCTCTTGGAGTTACAAACAATTAAAGCTAGCCAATCAAAGCGCGGACGTACCTACGCATCCAAAAACACGGTTAATGGAGGATAACGGGATGATCAGCGAGTACAGCGTCGATTGGATAGCTTTAATTGTTCATAACTTTAAGAGGAAAGCTCGGTTTAAAAAATGGATCAGGACTTTTTCTTTCAGATTTTTCTCTTCTACTCGATGACGTAAGCCGTATATTTTTATTTTTGGACACCCTGTATAACGTTACCCCGAAACCGACTACGCTCGATCTTCACATGCCTGAGGGACGGACGAATACGTATATTCGTAATTAAACCAGATTTGTAGCTGAAAAAATATCTTAGCACAAGTTTCAAATCTAGTAGAATTTTCATCTTAAAAGTTGGCTGCCTTCAGGCATTTTACTAGTACTTCCCATATGTATAAAGTCTTCCCAACTGCTATGACTTTAACAATAAATGTCCAACGCAGGTAGACGTAACCTATTAATCATAAAATGATCGATCTTGTATGCGTTACCTGTTTTTGAATCGATATTTATTTTTTACTTTTTTTTTCGTCACTGTCCTTCCTACACTTATTCCGGTTACATTCTCCCTTTTTCTTTTGATTGGGTCATTGCTTCGGTCAATCGGTCAGAAAACTATCGTACTTTCAAAGGACGATGACGGATTGCCCGTAACGGACTTTCTACGCGACAGCCTCCTGGCGGGAGTCGTGTGAACTAGAAAACAATCGCACGGAAACCTACGGAATGACGTCTGAGAAGGCAAAAGAAAGACGCATAATGGCTTTTCTCGATGCGAAAATTCTATGACACGAAAAGGAAAGGATTAACGACGTCATATTGAAGAGAGAAAGAGAGGAAAGGGGAGGGGTAAAGATGAAAAAAAGAGAAAAATTCACAGGTTTATATCCTTTCGAAATCATCCCTAGGATCAGCCGAGGGATTCAAGATGGAGTCGTAACTTCAAATCCCCTTCGGACATTCGCTTTCAATCATAAGGAATCGTGCAGTTCCAAAGAGAAGACAGTTTATAGAACAGTTCGAAAAATGTACGGCGTATTTAGTCAGTCTTATCAGTTGCGTCATTCATCCCCTGCACCCCCCCCACCAAGAAATAAAAACTCCTGGTCAAGACGTCCGTCGAGTATTTTCAGTCGTAAAAATACATGGGATAAAACTTATTCGGCAAGTTTTTTTTTTTTTTTTTCATTTTTTTTTCCCCTTGGGGTTGACTGTCATACCAAGGGTCTCGGCACCCTCTCTGGAGTATCTTTGTATGCAAATCTCGCTCTTGAAAGTTGAAGTAGGAAACTGGCTGGCACTCGGTGCTCCGTGCCTATCAGTTGACGAATTCCCTAACGGTAATTTTATTCTAAAACTTTGACTATACGACCCCTGGAGTCCACCCCAGTTTCAGTTCCATTCCTTGTGCTCCCCGGGTCCCGCTGTCCCGGGACACCCCACCAGAGGCTAATATTAAGTGGTCCGTGATCCTACCGCCATATCAACTTCCCGCCACTCCGATAAGAAGGAACTACGTCATAGCCATACGTCTGACGTATCCCATGGATTATCGTAAAGACGTCGAGCCGTCGTTCTCCCGAAGTTTTCACGGTTTTTACAGAAAATGTTTTTTTTTTTTTTTCCAAGTCCTTAAATAAATATACGTCGTTGCCCAGCACGTGACAAGGGGCTATCTCGATTTAAAGGGCCGTGTCGGACTTCCTGTTTGACGACGCTCGACGTCCAACTTTTGAAAACCTGACAATGCCCTCCTATCGGATTCTTCAATGGGAAAAAGGACGCGATTGGTATGTAACAGGACTTTCTTTTCTTTTTTTTTACTTTTTCTTTTCATATGGAATATGGTAAACGACGTCTCTTGACAATTTTACGTTTACCGAATGAACCTCGGAGACTTTATCGTTTTCTCACGTTTCACATGGGCACATCAAAATTCTCATCCCGATTTTCTCATGCTCAACGCAAACCCGTTCGGGACTGCCTCGGACCAGACCAGCTTGACTATAGTTATCGGGACGGGTCAGTATGGATTCGGTTGAGCGAACACTGGTCACTGAGAAACGACGCAGGACGTCGATCTTCAAGACAAATATTATTCAAAAAAATTGGATTAGAGTTATCGGCTCTTGGCACACCTTCCCCGTATATACAGATAGACACTCTATCTCTTTCTCTCTTAATACTCTCGAGAATGTTTTTTTTATTATTCTCTCTCTCTCTCTCTCTTGCTCTTGCCACCCTTCGATTTCTCTCACTTTTATCCTACGCTCAGTGACCCCTCGGTGTTAATCTGTGATCCTACCCCTCCGCCGCCCCTCTGGACCTTCAGTCAGCCGCCATTGCTCTTGGCTCCAATACCATTTTGATATCGTGCCCGAAATTTTTCAGCTTCCCTACCTTATCTTACACCCCAATGCCATTCGGGCAAGAAAAATATTTGCACGGACAACGAAGACTTTCGGGAAAAATCTAAAAACAAAAAGTAATTAACCCTTTATCACGGTTTACTTAATATTACTCGATTAAATGCTAAGCAGATTTTAGCTGCGATGTTATCAAATTTCACGACCCTCGAAACCCGAAAGCTCGCTTTGACCGCTCAATCCTTCAGATTGGTAGCAACGTAGTTCAAAATTTTACCAACCCAACCTTCTCGACGTTTCCTATATTTTCGCTAATTGCCAAAATATTAGTTACTCGTTTTCAAGGAAATAAATAAGAATCCACAAAACACGTGTAACCGGCGGCTACTGATTTTCTAAATTTACGACAAAAAAATGTGACCCCCCCCCCCCCCCCC
>NW_014334027.1:226564-226851 GCF_000341935.2 Cephus cinctus | reverse complement strand
CCCCCCCCCCTCCCCCCCATAGAAACAGCTTCTTTTTTTTCCAATGACTTGAAGCATCGAGCAGATGGTATAACAGTTGTTAAAGTAATATCCTATAATGTCCACACGCCCAAGATCCTCCAACAGAAACTACCCCCACTCAGCCTCCTCGTCACCCTCTACTTCCCCTCTTTCTCTTTTACCCATCAGGCTGCTCTTTCCCTCGCTCTCATTGTCTCTCTTTAATGCTCTATCTCACGAGTGTGTAGCACTGCTGGTCTCCGTGGATCCGAATACACCCTCCTCCC
>NW_014334027.1:226249-226415 GCF_000341935.2 Cephus cinctus | reverse complement strand
CCGGACTATCACGGGTTCATCCCCCTTGACAAAAGTGCCATCCACGGTAGAGCGAACGCGAAACGCAGGAGTGGAAGGACCTTATAATACCAGGATTAATGTACCCCTACTTTGCCCTATACCAGTTTATAGAAAGCAGCCCCAGATTTCGAACTCCTGCGGGTAG
>NW_014334027.1:225396-226136 GCF_000341935.2 Cephus cinctus | reverse complement strand
AATGGGTTGCACGAGCATTTCGCTGGGTGCAACTTAATCGGGCCAAGTTCCCAGTGGTGGAAGGGATGGTTTAGATAGTGGGTCGATCGGTCGGTCAGCCCTGTTATTACCTTACATATTTAAGTTGGCAACCCTTCACTCAGCAAGTATCTACTTACTTCTGAACAGCCCCCGTATAGACTATGTATACGACTATCCCGTGTCAACCGATTAAAAGACAGAAAAGTATATCTTTCTATGGGATTCGATAGATCGATATTCGATGTAAGATCGAGAAAAATCAATTCCCATATAATACACATATGTGACCGATATCCGGTTTGTGCAGAGTACACTTTCGGGTTGACCGAATGACGCAGATCTTCCGTCGAGTTACGTATGTAATGCCGGAACACACGTGACTAAGAGCTGGAAGATTGGAGATCGGTACAATGCCTATACTGGTAGGCCAAGTTCTATGGGTTATTCACAGTCGGCCGGCAATGGAAGCCAAAGTTGGTTTCTACCAAAGTGCCGATTCTCGGTAGGTACGCAAATTGGGGTGACTATGAGGATGTACGTAGAATTGGGTTCAGTATAGGTAGGACGCGACCCGAAACCCCAATTTGGGGGTGAATCGACACTGCATTTGACAGGTATACTGTAGTTGGAGGAGAGAGAGAGGGGGGGGAGTGATTTCTGGTTGAGAGTATACGTCGAAACCAAGCTCATTCAGAGATTGGAGTGGCTGTGGGGGGGGG
>NW_014334027.1:217704-225318 GCF_000341935.2 Cephus cinctus | reverse complement strand
GGGGGGGGGGGTTGCAGGGCTAATCGAATCATTGATGCATATTTGGAGAGGGGTGTCTATCGGTAGGTCGGTAGGTACCCGAGCTAGCCAGTCACCCACCCAGTCCAGCCACCCAGTGAGAAACTGGGCTCTATGTGAAATGCCCAGAGGATCGATCGATCTTGCCGGTAGGAATATTCAGTTTTACAAGTACGAGTATGTAACATACGTACCGGCTGTATGATTAAGCTGGTACAAGTTCCGGTTGAGAAATAGTAAACATTACTTAGAGCAGTGTCCAACTTATATGTAAGAATAATGATAATAGCCGGGAGGAAGTTCAAGCTATACTCCTTCTTCGACCAAACTTCTCCAGCATGGCTGAAATAATAGGATTGGGTATAAGTACCAGGGTAAGGTGAGGATGGTCCTGGTATGACATGGGATACAGTAGTTCATGGATATGAATGGGGAATTGAGCGTGACGCAAAGGTGCCAATGTTCAAACCGAAGACATCCGGTTGGACGTCGACGAATCGTAGAGCCAATGGAGTTGACGACCGGGAGACACCTTTTTAATTAAGACAGTTTCGAGGCGTAATTAATTTTACGACGGCGCTTGCTAACGACCAACCCCTTCCTGGGGAAAATGGCTCTGCCAACCCCCCACAGCCGCTGAATCCCCTAGACATAGCCATCCAGCTGAGCAACTTCAGTACCCACTCCCTGGTCCTACAGCCTCCTGGTCCTAGACACGCACCCCCTGTACCAGTGGCAGTGGTGCCACCCCTGCTGTTTCACCCTGCTGAAATCCTTCTATCTATATTGTCCCACCACCCCCAGTCCATCCGTCGGGCTTCAGCCTCCCTTTTTTAATAACATTGTTTTCGTCATTGCGATTCCTCCTGTTCTTCAATTTTTCCTAGTAACTTCCACGCTCCGCCGGTGGGATTTTGATTGCGCGCCAAATTCAAATTATTATTCGGCAACCATTCGTCCCGAGTAACAGGCGCTATGGTCAGATGCAAATGATCCTCAGCCAAGACGCCGGGTATATAGACGCGGCCCGAGCTGCAGCCCCGTCGCACCAATAACCCAAGTCGGTCGAGGGTTGGAGATAAGGTCGAGAAGGCGGTGGGAACCATGGGCGTGGTCATCATACATTATAACGCGATGGGACCTGGAGAATCTAGAGAGAAAACCCTCGTATTTCATCCCTCCCAAAACACCCACCCACCCCCACTCATACCTCTACGTTCCCTTCGCACCTTTCGCCCACATCTAATCATTCTCTAGTTTTTCCATTATTTTTTTTATTCTTTCTCTTCACCTTCTTCAAAATTCCCACCCCTTTTTCATCGTCGCTCCGAAACCTTGGGAATATTTATATAACAGTCATGAATTATGCAAGCACGTTCGGTGCATGTATCAGTAAAATAGTAGCGGGTAGTCGCCCCCCCCCTCCGCCACCCTGGAAACGTCCGAAGGAAGTAAAGTGCGCGCAGCAGACTCGAGCGATTGCTTATAACACGTATACAGTAAAGTATAAATTTTGGAAATTTAATTTTTTTTATTAAATTAAAACTGGCGTCCAAACCACAAAAATTCCACGTTATTTTAATGAACCAGAAAAAAGAGAGTCGCAGTGAGAAAAATTTTTCAAGGGTCACCCCAAAAAAAAAAAACAACCCTTAGTACCGTGCATTACCAGCCCTACTCATTTGTTTTGTCCCAAGATCCTCAAAAAGTACCCGGACGACCTCCATCGTCGGGACACTTCATAGTCACCAATTTACCTCAACCAACCCCTAACCTACCACGGCCACCTATTCCTCTGGCTCATGATTTGTCCTCCCCATTGTATCTTCTTGAACGAACGAAAGCAATAACCTTTGCCGACGGTTTATCTGCCATTAAAGAAAAGACGGCCTGTTGACTCGCGTAAAGCGGCCGGCGTTATCCAATAAACGCAACTAAATGTCAAGCACGTTGTTTACGGAGTCTATCGCGTGGAATCTTATCAGTGAACGGTACCCCATAGAAAGGTCATAAAGAGACGTCCTCGACGGGACAATCCTTAGGCGTCTGAACTTCCCTTAACTTAAGCGGAGGTTACATTTTTTTTTCTTTATTTTTTTCAGAAAAGTCATAACTACCCCTAGTATACTTTTATCGGTGACTGTACCTAATCAAAAATGACAATTCTCCGATAAACATGGCACCAGGTCGCTGAGCTCTCGACAATAAATTTTTATAATACGCATCCCTTAGAGAACCACACCCCCTAGGACAAATCGCGAGAAGCCAGCACTCGAACACTTTAATTCCCTATATCGACTATCTATTTACACGTATAGCCTGTTCTGCCTGGCAATAACAACGGCGACCGGCAACACGAAGTTTAGCTGCTACCAAATAGCCAACCAACGTAAAACTTCCGTCTCGCTCTCGTGCAGGATAATATTTAGTATTCCCGCAGCGCTCCCTGTCGCGGCTTATAATATTTCGCGTCATATTAATATTCCAGAGGGATACGCTGTTGCTAGAGAAGACCCAGCCGTTCCTATGGCTCCGCCGCGCCATTGCTCCCTGGTGCTCTTGGTACTCTTGGTACTCTCGGTACTACACAGTATCACCTCCACCCTGCCAGCCACCGGTACACCCACGGTAATAACCAACTAGCGTTGTCTGCTAACTATGAGAAACGTCCCTGATCTGGCGACCCGTGCGACGAAAAGATGAAAAAAAAAAATTTTTTTTTTTTTAAATATCCAAACAAATTTTTCTCTCGCAAGACACTCATATTCATCGATCCACGTTGTACGATGGATTTTGGTACTCGCGGGATGCTGCGGGTCATACGTCCCACGTGACTCCAGATTCGTCTGTTCCGAGCTTACATGGACCAGGGGCCTGGACGAGTGTGATCGTGGCGATATTATGAACGAGGTCAAAGGTCGTGGAGTCGGTTGCTGAGCGAGAGTGATGGTAGCGATGTCAGTCAGAGAGAAAGAGAGAGAGAGAGAGGGGATGATCTCTAGCCCACGAAAGGGGCGAAGAGACGGGAGCCATTTATGGGTACATAAGCGGTTTCCATTGTCTATGAGTATAATAGAGTAATCTCGCGGTGATGCGCTGTGGCAGCATCCGCCTCTGTACCACAGGCCGATATTCAAATGCGCGACTGAAAATATTGTCCGCCCGTGGTGACTGAGGATCGAAGTATCGAGATCCAGTGTGTGCGCCCTTCACCACCCCCGGGCCCTACCTGGCTGACGCTTCGAGAATTAATGCAATTAGAGCACCGTTATTAGATGGCTGAACCGAATGAAGCGGACGAATTACCGGAAATATCCGTAAATCAAGCATGGGCCTTTGAGTTTGTGACATTTCAGCAGTTATAAATGACAGTACGATAATTTTGAAAATTAAAAAAAAAATAATTATCTACGAACCGAGATACCTGGACGGGACGCAAAATTTGATGAGATTAACCGAATGACGGTCCAAGTCAAGAGTCATCCTTTTTTTTTTCTTTCGATGCTGACGAATCCTCGCACGCCGCACGTAATTCAGTCTGGACCGCCGGGAAGTTAAGACCCGTTACGATCGTTAATGCCGGTGATGAGTGGTCCAGAGAGTTTTCTATGAGGCCCGCCGAACGCATCGGCTGAAAATGGGACCCGGGGGGATTGCCGGAATTATGGGGAACTTTAGGGTCTTACGTAGCCGAGACCCTATTCCAACGAGCAGGTGTCTGCCTCACCTGATGACCAAAAGGCTGGTACAATCGGAGCAAAAAATTTTCACCCGTCGCATCGTCCTGTATCACAGTCCCTCGGGTGTTATGTAATCGAAGAGGGTAAAATTAGTTGCAGCTACTTCCGGTCTCGTTCCGCCCGATCAATTCCACTTATAATCGATAAAGCTCGAATCGAGCCTGAAAACTTTGACCCGGGGTACAAAATGGTCACCCTGTATATTTGCCCAAGAGTCACGGTCACGCAAATGGAAAATCTTCGACAGGAAACCGAGTAATCTCGAAACCTGAATACGAGAACCTGATTGGTCGGGTAACGATCCGACCGGTTTATATCGACCAATCGGGAGAGGACACGTGGATAATTCGAGTTCCGAATACTTCGAAATACGTATACAGTGGTATAAGCGAAAGGTGCGAGGATACGGTGACTTGAAAAAAGATGGTAGCGAAAGATGAGATAAGAGTAAGGGGCGGCGGGTAAGTAGAAATAAAGAAGGAGAAAGATGAAGAACGAGGAGTATCTTAGGCGCGCGGACTCCATAAGCAACCGTTCTCCGCCGAGATCTCGTTCCTCACGTTTCTCCTCTCGTTCCTCTCGTTCCTCTCGTTCCGCCCCTCATTTTCACCCTCGGAAATCCTCGGGCGCAGATGCCGCCGCGGCCAAGGCACCTCGGTATTTTATATTCACCTCAAATCATGCATATTTAATCAGAAAAAGCGGCTCGATCTAGTTTCCAGGAGTTAATCGCGCTTCTGAGCCATCTTCTTATATACTTATACTATGTAAAAACTGATATCTATACATATATCATATCATACATATACTATGTACGTAGTACCGAGGCATCGCAGCAGCGACACCAGAAGTGTACGTACATGGAACAGCGAAGGGGAAGGCATAACTAGTAAAAACCACTGACTGCCAAAGAGATAGTGGTGGTAGTAGCCTTATCAGCAAAGGGCGTATAGTGTTATCAGGTGTATTCGTAATTTTTCATTGCATAATTACAAAAGCAGCCAAAGAGCAATTTCGTGTCCTTTATGTAAATGCGAGTACTTCCTTTGTCAAAATAATAGTCAACTTATATATATATATATACATAGGAGTATATTGCAAAGGTATATTTACACAGCCAAAGAAAATGCACGAGGCTGTTACTAGATAATTCATGTGAAAATAATTAAAAAATTGTATAACTATATATATGACAGTTGAGATAATTGAAAGATAAGAGATCACAGCCGATAACGATACAGTTATAGAAGGCTTTATAATAGTACTAATGAAATCAATGATCGAGTGAGATAGACACTGTCAGTTTGTACCGTCATTGGTCAGTAGGATATATCGACGCCGGTCGTCGCGACGTCATCGGACCCTTCCGTCCAATCGCGAAGCTTCGCTATTCAATGGAATCGTATCCTGATAACTTAAAACTGGGTCGCCTAGGAAAACATTGTTTTCGTCCGCCCGAGGCGATTACGGGAAACACTGTGATTTTAAATGAAATCGACGTTCAGCCCGACGGAATGTGAAACTCAACTCGCAAAAACGACGCGTGGCGTCGACGCCTCGCGCAACGGCATTTAGCGATTTCGCGCTTCGGCCAAAAGCCATTTCAATAGTTTCCCTTCGTCGAACTCGTGGATGCTTTCGAACCTGCAAAAAAAAGTACTTCCTCGTGCCTGATGGGATTTGGGAAATTTATTAATTATAACCAAAAAAAAAGTGACTTTTGGAAATTTTAAGGTATCGAATACGTCAGTCAGATATTTTGTCACGTCTTAGAATTTTTCAAGTCGAAAGGTACCGTATAGATGTACAATGAATTTTGAACGAAAAGTCATTCCAGGTTCGATTTAGTGTGTATAACCTCAAATCTGAATTTAACGCTACTTCGGTCTCTTGCTCTGATCGAGATGATTGGTGGTCCAGGATGCTGTTAATGATTCTACTGAACCGAAGAACTGGCATAATGTTTGAGGGTTGCCAAGAATGACTAGTGCAATAAGCGGACACGGGTCCGTATCGCTCTCTTGGGACTCACTGTCCGTATACGTGTACACACGTATAAAGAGACAGAGAGAGAGAGGGATAGACAGAGTGCCTTAGCGAGAGAGCGAGTGAGCGAGCCAAATAAGATAGTAGCGACCATGAGTGAAACGACACCGGATATAAGGAGTGGATAAGAAAGTTTTGTCTTTATGAAAAATGCAACGGGCGAGTTATTGTCGACGTGAATTTTTCATCGACGCAACTTGCTCCTTCCATAATCCCGGGTGGCCGAGCGACGGCTTCGCTTCTGATCGGTGGGAACAAACCAGAGACGGAGTGAGTGAGAGATATATATATAAAAAAAAAAGGAACCGAAAGAGAGAGAAATAGGTAAGAGTTCCAAAGCCGCGTAAGAAGGAAACTCTCACCGGACTGCGGAGGAAAGTTGTGTTGCCAACTTGAAAAAGCTTCTTCTGGTTGTGCGGCAAAGTACGCATTTACAAGTGGACTGCGTTCTACGAT
Organism: Cephus cinctus; assembly: GCF_000341935.2. NCBI lineage: Eukaryota > Metazoa > Arthropoda > Insecta > Hymenoptera > Cephidae > Cephus > Cephus cinctus. Next base: position 219,058 of record NW_014334027.1, on the reverse strand, counting down.
TCCCAAGAGCGACAGCGGTTCTACGAAAATGTAATTCTCTATCCAGACCACGAATGGAGTTGACGAATTATTTGATCTTTGGTTTTGTGCGATAAGAGTGGGGTTATCTTTGGCCGTGACTCGAAGAATGTGCCGATTACGAATATAATTCGAAAAAATATTAGGCCTGATCCGTGGTTAAAACAAGATGTGTAATCTTGCTTGTAAATGATCGATCGAAAAATATTGTAGCTGACTGTACTCTGCCGTTAGAATGCCTGAAATCTCGTACATGAGCTCGGAATTTAAGTACCGTGGACATTTGAAATCCGAAGAAAATCTGAATTTGTGGTAAGGATTGGTTATCCTGACGCGTCAGGCTGCACGCCGATGTTATTTCCTATCTTGCAGGCCACTTCGAGCAATGAGGACGTCCTGTCCCGCACACAGCCGGAATCCATAACGAGGTTATATCTGTGCTCCCGGCGTTCTCCGAGCGTCTCGTGCTCTTTCGTTATATTTATCTGTCTTTCTCTTTCACTTCGTCTCGGTATTCCTTCGCAATCTCTAAGTACGTGCAGTCGCATTCGTCTGCTTGTTCACGTTCAAATTTGCTGTCCTCCCTTTTTCCGCGATCCGGAAGGACGCTCGCTCGTTCTTCCGCGTGGCGGGAAATTCAAATTTATATATACCTTTATCACGATCGATTCTCCTTGTGACCTGCACTAGGCAGATCTATTAATTTCGGGACTGAAATCATCTTGTCTGATACGACTGACACTGTGCGATCATTTGCAGATCCATTACGTAAATTATTCCCTATTGATTTTCTTGCTAAGTCTAATCCAACGCTCCTGTTAATTTCTTGCTGACAGCGGAATAATCGTCTGAGCTAAGAATGCAGTCAGCATTGAATTTCGGCAACTGGTAAAGACGATTATCAATTCGTCTACGTTTGAGGAGGGTATGCCAGAAAATGGAAAAGGTAGAGTGGAGGAGAGAGCGAGAGAGAGAGAGAATAGATTGAGCAGGGTATAGAAGAGGAAGGTAAAAGCAGTTCTCATTGTTCCGACGTAGACCGTTTCGCTGCTACCTTCACTTACAATCCGGATACTTTTCGTTGATACCCCCTCTCTCTCTCTCTCTCAACTCTCCTCCACAATCTGAACCAGTCTGTACACTATATACTCTGCAAAATGTAAAGCGTCCCGACGCCATTCTTAAGGTTGATTAATGTTGCCCGAAAGCGACCTTAAAGAATCTCTTCGATTCGAAATACTAGAAGCTAATGCAAAGCTGGCTTTACCCTGGCGTCGAACTTTTCTCTTAAATAACATTCCATAGTGACTCTAGTAATTTAATTTAGATTTATACC
>NW_014334027.1:213932-217586 GCF_000341935.2 Cephus cinctus | reverse complement strand
ATTTAATTTAGATTTATACCCCCCTCCCGCCCCCCCGTCATTCGCCAAACATAAATCGAATGTTTCAAAATGAAACGTCGGTATTGCCTATAAATACTTTTGATACGAATATACAAACACGCAGCAGTAGGACAAATAACAAGAATCATACGCAAACATATACAGCCTCTGGATTTGCCGTCGCAATCATATTTAACGTGAATGATTAAACGTGTTAGGGAAATAGGAATAAGGACGAAACCAATTGGATTGGAATTACAGACGAACAGGAGGTAATCCGCTCGCGTAGCTTACTTACTTTTGGCTGTTGCTCGCGTTGAGTCACATGCGACGTGCGACGAAGGAGACACAAAATTTGTGAGACGGGTTATTTGACTTTTTTTTTCGTTTTTTGGAGACAAGGGATCAGACGTCACAGACACACAGGGGATCCGAAGACGGCACAGTGCAACGAGGTCAACCTCGACAGCGACGAGGACGACGATTATAATCACATAAATTAAAACACAGGAAGGCCACTGAATTTCGCGCGTAGTTCGTATTCTTCGACAACACTACCTTCTCGAAATTCCTTAGCTCCCTCTTCCTGGTCCAGCCAAGCGCGACGACGATCCCGACGGAGAGTCGATGATTCCGATGCACCCTCGCCGTCTGGTCACTTCGTAGAATCGGCAGCTTCCACGAGGATTTTCGAAGACTGTCAACAGTCCCGAACGACTGGCTGTCGATTTTGCACTATACTCCCGCGGGAGGTCACTTCGATTTTACGTTGAGTTTGAAAAATTCATGTAGCAGACTACTCTTCGTTCACTTAGGACTTAGCCTGTCGACGATATCTCTCTCCAAGATCCTGATCACTCGTAGCTTGAACCTGCACGAGGAGAGAGCCAAACGATTCGCGCACAATACATTGTCCAGGAGTCGCAGCGGGCTGCGATAAAGGTGTCGCGATAAAGGAAGCACCGAAAGAGCTCTACGATGAAAGCTCTTTTAGGATAAAGCGTAAAGCTTGCCGCTTTTATAAGTGCCGGGAAGGCTGAGAGAAGTGTTAGGAGGGCCACAAGGGTTAGGACGGCGACGGTGGCGGCGACCGTCGCGACGGTCGCGTGCTATCGATTCCGTGCCGCTAAGCCGTCCTCGAGCTTTTCCCCGGCTGATCTCGATTCTCCGAGTTCACTGGCTTCGCGAGCTTCCACGGCTTCCTCGAGTTTTCCGAGCTTTCACATACTAGGTACCACCGCGCATAAGACGTCGTGACTCCGCGGCAAACATGCTCCGACTGGCTGGCTCGTCACGACCTGCAGACTCTTGGCAACGGTCACGCAAGCTGATAAGGAATAATTTTATTATCGAATCGGCGATGCAGGTCGATATGTCAAGTATTGTGCGTCGACTATGAGCATTCCGAGCAACGAAGACACGAGGGCTCGGTTCTCGAGTGAGCCCTTCGAGAGCTCGGGCGGGACTCGGGAAGACTCGGGCGAGAAGGTACGCGCGCGTTTCGCTTGGACGTCCGGGTCGGACTGAACGTCGAGCGTTGGGACGCTCGTTCGCTCACCCAACGTCGAGCTACCGGCACCCCCCACCCGGCGGAGCCACGCTTCAGCTTTCCTCTCCTGCGACCGTCGCCTATCACCTTTCGCCCTTTCCTGCGCCCTTAAGCCCTATTCACAACGCTAGGTATACCTGTGTGTCTATCTAACTGACTAGCTGTCTATATATCGTCTCTTTCTCCGCCGCCTCACCCGTCACTACCCATAGTGCACCATTTCTATCAGCGTCCCGTGCCTCGGCGACCACGTCCCTGTCAACGTCAACGACGAAGTCCGTGCGTGCACATTATCGTTCTCCTAGGCACAAGAGCTTACACGATCCAGGAGAGCTTTAACGCGATGCCCTCTCAGTTTGAGCCAGCGTCGTCTGGTTGGCCGGAGCGAAGATCGAAACGTAAAATTTTCCATCGAAATGGTAAAGGCTGAGAACAGTGTCCATCGGTTAAGTATTGTCACACGGAGTGAACTAAGGACTCGGCGCTTGACGGCAGGATAAGGGACAAGAGGAATCCCGCGGGCGTAACAGTGCGGTTGGCTTTTCCGTGTCATTCGCCAAGATTGAAAACACAGAATTACTTGTTGGGGTTTCGCACGAGGGGCTAAAAAATGGTAATCCGATCGTTTTCCCGGTACAGCGTAGCTTTCTCCGCGATTCCTGAGAAAACCCACTCTAAACCAGCCCCCACGGCTCTGCAGCTCTCGAGGAACGGCTCCGCTGCCTTTTTATCCGTTCGCCAAAAGAATTCGGTGAAAGGGCCGCGTTGCGAGGACTTATATTTCACGCACTTTTTAGGCGAACAGCTTTCAATACTTCCATCTTCCCTCTCTCTCTCTCTCTCTCTCGCGCTCTTACTTCGTTTCTTTACCTTTCTCCATCCTCGCCTGATTTTGGCCTCCTTGGCCGCGTAGGAACTTGCCAAATTTACGAGGGTTCCCCATAAGGGCGTACTGCCAACCTATACCTGTTTCTTCGGTCGGCTCGCGTCACTGCCAACTTTTCACCGAGGATCCTTCGGAGACCATTCACCTATTTCATTTCTCTCTTCGCATTCTCATTGACGTCCTCCGTTCCTATGCTCTCTTTTCCCTTTACGATAGATCTCTATATGTATACATATAACATATATAGAAACAGGGAGACCCGATAACTATTTTAATTCGTGAGTGTTGGCGGCACTGGGATAACGCCGGCTCGTGAGTATAAATGAAATATCGGCCCCTCGTCGCTATCCAGAAAGGATGAAGAAGGCGAGAGAACGGCGAAGCAGGAAAGGAAAAGGACGACAAGGACCAAAGGGATTTCCGTCGTCCTGCCGCGCACGGAATACCGATAATAACCTAGGATATCCGATGGATACGAAGTCAAATGCTGTTACTGCTTGCCCGTGTCTCTCATCGGTACCTCCCAAACTGCAAATCAAAGTTCCTATAACGGCAACAATTTCTCCCGACACAAGGACAGACTCCCTAGGGAATTTCCTCGGGTCACATAAACACTAGATATACGAGCAGGCCGCATCTTTCCACTGCTTCGCTTTAATAAAAAAAAAAATTTTTTAATAAAAATTCCCTTACAACCACATACGATTGAAAAGAAATTTTTTGAAATTTTAATTAATCCCTAAATAACAATTACGTAATAAAACACTAGATTCTTTATTATACTAATAATTATCCTAAAGAAATTTACATTGAACGTCGCATAGCAAATGTACGTGGACATATTATATACGTACATACTTGGTGCGCATAAGGTACAAAGAGCAACGCACCCAGCATCCATTTCTATGGAGCCTAACATCTTCTCTGCATTTCGTAACTGCCAGGGTAGGTGAGACGGGATCAGGAGCGAATCATTCCCTAGGGATGCATTATACATGGTACGGACGTATCGCATCGTCCTTTGCCCAGAATCCCGTATAGGTAACAACACGTACTCGACTCCAAAGATCCTGGGACCAGTAACACCCCACAATTCCTTGGTTCCCGGATACTCCTCCCGAATCTCATGTTCAGTCTTTCCCACGTGCCGTTTGAAGATTGATAAATAATATTATTTCCTTCACCCTTCTCCGCCTCTACCCCCCCCCCCCCCTCCCCC
>NW_014334027.1:139116-213821 GCF_000341935.2 Cephus cinctus | reverse complement strand
CCCCTCTCCCCCTCCCCCCCCCCCCCTCCTTCCCCGCTACCATTCTCGCACACTCCTCATCTACGCCAGAAATAAAACTCACGCTGCCATACCAAACACCCCCACCCCCTGACACCAGCATCCAACCTCTGTTCCAGCCATTTCTGATCCATTGTAATTTTCGCGGATTTTCCCCAGAAAATCCAAGATTGGAATTTGTTTTTATATCGCCCCACTCTTTCTCACCCTCCGTTCTCTACCCCGTAGCCCCCCTTCCTCCTCCACCGAACAGTACACCCTTGCACGTCTCGCACACCTATGTGTTTCACCAACCCACCTCAACCCATGACCCCCCCCCGACCCTCTCTCGAGAATACATTCCCTATCACGTATCTACCATCTTCTTCCCACTTTCCGCCATTCTGCCTCTGGGCCAACGACGTTTCAGTCTCAGCACCATTTCACCGTTGCCATTTCGCGGCCTTTGCCTTATGTATCTTCTTGCCTGTGAATTACAGCTCGCGCGAATGTAATACTTTGTATTTATAGGTGAAATAAATTTGTCCACTTTCATTCGGGCTTTTTCGGCTTTCCTCGGCTTTTCGTGATACGATCGAAGCTAGATCTTCGAGAAATCCACACCCGATCTTCCTATCATTTATGATCCCTCGTAAGAGGATAGTGACACTGAAAAAAAAAATGGTTTTATTTTTATGTAACGGAATAAAATAGCTGCTTACGTGGAAAAGGGTTGCTTACGTAATACCTGAGGGATGATTGAACTTAGAAAACTATTAGTAGGACGTCAAACGGAGACTGGTATATCTCGAAAAATATCTGCACTTTCGTCTTGTATGTCATAAAAATTCTATGTATTTGAGCGCATGCCTGCATTAATCATCAACTGGGATAGTTCGTTGGCAACAGACAGAGTTGAGGTCCATAATTTTTGTTATGCTGTCCGAAGATACGGTAAATTAGACTAAGAGCCAATTGGGAATTAGTCACTCGTTAATGGAGTTTACGGCTGTTTACAGAGACTTTTATATCGCTGCTAAGACTATGCGTGTAAATACAGACGATAGAGAGAGGCATCAGGCTGCACGTTAATGCTCATCTTTCAACCCTAAAATAGGCCCGTGTAGATGTAGTCGGTATTGGAGGGTTTGAAGTTTTTTTGGGGTTGGGCTTCTACCGTAGGGTTGGTTTCTACGACGAGATACAGGAGGGTGAAGACGATGTCAAGGGGTACCATCCTCGAGAGCGACTAAAAATATCCAAGCGGCCGATGTCCTTGTCGAGTTAAAACGACGCCCTTACGTCACCCTTCCGCCAAGCGAAGTCTCTGTCTTAACACCTGGTGCGTTCCGTCTAGGGACGCCGGGCGTCGTCTCTCTCTCTCTCTCTCTTAGATCCCTGTTTCGGCATTGCCGGGAGCCTCGTCCTCGGGTCTCCACCCTCGGGCAGAGACGACGATCGACCTCCGCATAATTATATCGGCGTCGCGACGCCTTCGAGGTCGGTAGCATTTCTGGCCGAATATTTTTTAAGTCATTTGCTCGTAGAATGCGATTGGAATTCCACCTCGTTCCAGTTCCACTCACTGACTTCCTTCCTGTTACCACGAGCGATACCAGCTACCCCATCCAGGACTCCTAAGACCCCCCTAGGACTCCTCTCGAGCCACGTTCCTCGAGGAAGGCTTTGGGAGGCTTTTGCTTTGACCTTTATCGCAGATCTATACGATCTACGATCTTTCCATCGAATATTTATTTATTCATGAGCGAGGACAGGGTCGGTGCTGCTTCGATCGGGGGTAGTTTTGTGCTGAGGTGAGGCGGAGCCAGGGGATGACGAGCCTTGGCTTTTTATTGTTTCTTATCCAATATCTTCTTACTCTCCATTAAAATGATTTGTCCCTCTCTGGTTTCTATCGACGTAGCAAAACAAATTCTCACAATAGTTATTTAGTATTAACATAGAAATAGTATCGTTACTAAATATACAGTCATACCCGAAAAAAGATCTATAAATAGAAAAAGCAGAGAAACCATATACTACGTATAGTAAGAAAAATAATTGTCGAAAAGATATAGTGTAAGAATATATACAAATTATATCAATACCTTCTCAATGAGTATCTATCGTACTCTCTAATGATTTCCACAAGTAACGTAATCCTGTGAAATTAAATCATAGATGCGTCGTGATCCAGTCAACAGTGCACTTAACCCTCCAACACTCGTGTGAAGCTTAAAAGACAGTAGAGATCTTAAATTATTTGCTCCAGCGGAAATATATATTTTTTTTCAATTATTTATTTATAATTTAAGCGTAATTGTAATAAATTATTTATAACAACAGTAATTACTAGTGTGGAATAATATTTTTGATTTGGTTATCGATATATTGCATTAACAAAATAGTCTTTACGAACCCCACGCCAGTACCAGTGTTACGAAATGCGACGCGACTGCTGAAGGGTTAACGATAGACATTTCGCTTCGTGCAAAGCGTTCAGCCCTTCCATCACTCAATGTATTTTCGTTCAGTTGCCCATCCTCTAACCAGGCCACGTAACGCATTCCATACTTCTGAATTCAGCTTCCTCCTGTTTTCAGCATCAACAGGGTAACATTCGATGTTTCGAAATGAATCCCCAGGAAGCAAGGACGTCGACATTGTCATCGGCAGACAGAAGCGACAGAAGTAAAAGTGCTTTTTGAGTGCAGTCCCAGCTGGGTTCATTAGTAGACTGAAGTAGCGCATGCCGTAAGGGCCTTTTGTACTTGGATGCTGTATTCGTGATAACTCTTCTTCGTTCTTAGTGTACGACAGAACCGCGACCCTCTTCTCCTTCCACGACTGCCGCCGCTACATAGTCCTGCATTTCATCCTCTGGCACATCCTCACTCACACAACCACCACCGCCATCGCTATCATCCAACTTTTCCGCTGCTTCACTCTTTCCTCCGAGACCCTTGAGCACGCGCCGAAAAAGTTCTGTCGCCCAATCGCCATGGCGTCGCCCGAGGAAATCACTGGACGAAACTTTCGAGCTTAGTCGAACGGTATACTTCGCGTGACTCGAGAGGGCGCCAGTCTCGCTCGCTCAGACTAGTTCTCGCGCATGCGCATTGGACACAGGACAGACATAACTTCGCGAAGGAGACGAAGTGAGATACAACGACACACAAACTTATAAAGGTTGTGTAGATCCAGTGCAGAGGAAAGAGAGTCCTGGCCCGGTGCCGGAGACCGATGGAAGTGAAAGTCTTTTGCGGAATAATGACAGATAATCACTGGGGATCTTCATCGTCAGCTTTCTGGATACTACTTCGTTCAAGCTTCGATTACGGTGCGCCTGGTGAATTTCGATGAACTTTTAGAAATCTTGCTCAAGTACATAAGAATCCTGGTCGAGGAACAAAGCAGGCTATATATATATATTGGGATGACCTGGAGGTGATCCATGGGTTTGGATCAGGTCGGAAGGTGGTGCGTGTTCTCGTGGAAGGTTTCGTGCGATTCCTCGAAGGGAGATCGAAGGGGTCGGGCTTGGAGCCGCGTGTCTTTAATCGCTCTGAAATTTCAGGCCAATAAAACTTCGGTAACAACGCTATCCCATTACCATGATAAAACTGAACAATTAATATTGTATTAGCTGGTAGCATTGTATATTCGGCGGGCTAAGGTTGCTACTCCTGGCCCGAAAAAGGAGCTGAGTGATAGACGTGGGAATTTCACATGAACGAAATCGTGTACTATATATGTATGTACATATATACCTATACTGTTTGAAGTCTATATACCGGGTGGCTCATTTATCTACATTAGCCGTTCCATATTCGCCGGGCCTGATTGGACTTTTTAGACGTCTGCGGCGACCGTGAATATTAAATTTAAATTAATATTTTGGTTCGGCCTTAATGGCGGTTCATTTATCAAAAGCTTGCCGACAGATACATTGCTTTTTGCTGTGAGTCTCTGCGATTCTGTAATTCATGGTCGAACGGGAGTTACGAGAATCGAACACGGCGATTGGATACACTGCAAGCTAGTAACGCGTGGAAATAAAAAGTACATAACGAAACGGTACTAGAACTGTTAGTGCAAACGAGATATATATATGATCGTTTATGGGAATCGGCACTGTATTAATTTTTTCTTTTTTTTTTCAATCGCACATTTCTACTCGCGTATACGCTTTATTATTCCAAAAATTTCGTACATTTCCGCAAAATTTAATTTCAACAACGAATTTTCTACATGAGTGTTACACTACGGTCTACGAGTGGCACAATAATTATAGGAAAATCGGTTTAACCGTCCTTCTGCCGATGTAGCCTGAAAATGAAAAATGCGCAATATGAAACAATTGTTATCCGAGTTCGTCAGAAAATTCGATAATTGGAGCGTCCAGCGTATGCAAAGCAAATCGTACAGTCGCTCTCGAATAAACGGATATCGAGTCCAACAATAATAATTATACCCCTCCATTATATCATGAAAATAGTAGAATGCCAAGCATTTTCAAATGTCACGCGTTGTATAACGACGGGATATAAATGCCGATTTCAGTTGCAAGTGATGTTATTGCAAGTTCGCCGACTAAACGGTATCCCTGGGTCCCAAAGGTCATTCGACGTGTCACGAGTGCGTTAGCAGCGCCAGGGAACTCGTAGTGGCAGTTTCACCAAACTGGAGAAACTTGACTATATCACCGCTTCGAAAACTCCGGCGCAAGACGACCGAATGCGATTACGTAAATTTCCACGCAAGTAATGTCAGACTGGAATCGAGTGGACATGCCGTTGTCGCACCTACGAATCCGCCTTCGTGTCACTTCGTGTCTTTCCGCCGTTTCGACAAAGTGTATATTTACACGGTGAAAAAGCTACCGTGGACCGTTCGACAAAATGGCAGTGGGCCAACCCGGTGAATACGCGGCTGGAGCCGTATATGACATACCCAGTGTACGCGAGATTTCGAGATCGTGAAAGGGGGCAGCAGGGGGGACCGAGAAACAGATTATTCAAGGGTGAGACTTGAAAATTCAGGAGGACTGAGAGCCCAGGGGGTGCGGATAGTATGAAAATGTAAAATCCTTAGGAAAATATTCACCGCCCATAATCGCTACGAGGTAACGTCGTCAGCTTGAATCAACATTCGTGTCTCCTCTCATCCCTTTGGTCGCCTCATCCCTTCGACGACACAATCCCCCCGAGAACCCTACGCTCCTTCTCCGTCATCAAGATTTCTTTCTCTTTTGCACCCTCTCCTCTCGCCGCGTGCGAGTGCGACGAAAGGGAAAAAGGACGAAATTTCATTTTTGATATTTTGCATAAATCTAAAAGGTGTCGCAGACCGTTTGACTCGTTCGTATTCTGCGCTTCACGCATACCTTTTTACGGCTTCGTGTCGCTGTAACCAAGAGAAATGCCGGTAAATTATATGAGAATTTAAAAACATTACTACGGACCATTCGAATTGCTCATTTTATATCTTTATTTTACTAATTATTATTATTAGCTGGTATCCAGGCCAAACGTTCTCTCTCTCCCTCCTTCGTACAGTCTTTTTATTCAGTCTGCCGCGTCTACAGGACTGATCGCCCAGAGATGCCATCGCCTTAATCTTCTGTCGCACGTCGATGAGCTGCCAGCGTTGAACAACAGCCTGGAACATTCGGCAAACCCGAAGCTCCCGTTACGTGACTCGCGCCAGGATTTAAGGATAATTCGTGGTTGCCAAGGTGTCCTGCGGGATCGATGCAATAAGTACAGGGTATTTTTTGCGAAGATATAATTTTACAGGAAAGCATAAAAAAAGCGTAAGATATTATACGAAGGTACTTTTGGATAGATTCGCTTTAGTGCCAGACCCCTCCCTCTCTTCCTTCCCCACCCTCTCTCCGCGGACATGCTGATAAGACGCGTCCGCCATTTTACCTGTCTGCCTATCGGGGCTTGAAAAGCTTCAGCTAAAAGCTTAATTTTTTATTCTCTCCGCTCTCTCTCGAGAGAGCTGATGAAAATAATATCGCCTATGGTCTCTCTGGTCTGATAATAATTCATGGCAGCGTCGGTATACGAGGTAAAGTTCGTCGGATCGCTTTCTTTTTTCTTTTTTGATGGATCGCCCTTTGTAGAATTAGTTAATAGGTAGATATACATATATTCTATGAAGTGTACACCCGACAATGGCTTTTTAAATCGCTGATGGGAGATCAAATAAAATGCCGTACCTGAGAGCGCGCCAAGTGAAGAGAAACGAAGTGGGATGGAATTCCTTTTAAATTATTCCCCCACGTTAATGCTAACGAATGGCCATGATAATGTATGCGCGTTTCCTCAATTCAGTCTTTAGCATTTCTGATCTATTCAGGATTGGCATTGGATTATATATATATATTTCATAATTCGGTTCTCGCTCAGGATGCACCTTATTCTCCTGCTGCAATGCATTTCGAGTCCAAGACGTCGATGGGAAATTCTGCATTATTACGATGAACGTCATACACGTCATACCGCCCACATACTGAATCCGCCGTAGCGCGATACCTCCTTCCGGCCATTTAAACCTTGAGGAATTCAACGCAAACCCTCTTCAGTCCTTCCGAGTTCGCGAAATATAAATTTTTATCAACTACGTCCAATTCGAACGTTTCTACTTGATAACGCGATATACGTTCCACTATATCGATTGGCTCTCAGTCCGCGAAAGGCTACTTGGCTCTGGCGGAAAGGCACAATGTGTCTTGTACTAGGTTTTTATTTTTTTTTCCTATCTTCCTATACCTATAATGTAGATATACATATGTATATATAGGCTTATCAATGGAACCTTTTTCACAGGAACTCCTACCTAAGTCGATACACGTGGCTGTTGGATACTTTGGTTGAAGGATGCTTACTAAGGGACATTTTGAAGTATGCAAAAGATTCTTAACTTAAATTCTTTCCCGGACGGCTTGAACGGCCGAATTTTTGGAGAGAGGAGAGAATACGGCGTGTGTCGAGACGATAAAGGAAAGAGACGGGGCGACCTGGAGCAGCGTCGGAAAGAGAGAGAGAGAGGGGGGGGGCACTATATGATATAAAGATAGAGACAGATCGGTGAGTTTTTCAAAAATTTATGGTCTGCAATCCATTGGTCTTATGAGCACGCTAAGTCCTGAAACGCGTGGTCTGGGTACCCACACCGGAGGCGTCGGAGTCCCAGATAGCAAACTGTCCGCGAAATCCAGATGGGCGACGGCCAATAAAGGCTCTTCTATATATTATTTAAGTGGCAGTTTTTACAGGTGCTGTACGTGGCTCCGCCGGATCACCATAAAATTCGCACTTTGAAAATTTTGATCCTTCCCTGGATCTATGGCTACCGTTGGGCACCTCTTGGACTAGGTGGACCAACCTGAATAGCCGTTCTGATACCTGGTGCAAATCATCCCCCCTCCTCGTATTTTTTATCTATAGCTACCTAGTTCATGGGACATGGATTCCTGTACAGCTGACAATGGTGGCATTGTTGAAAATAGGAAGAAATTTCGATGAGGCCCAAAAGGGGCTCGGATCTCTTCCACTCTTATGGCTATCCTTCTTTTAGCCCTCTCTCTATTTCACCTTTTCGTACTATCTCTCTCTTACGATTTTTCCTTATTTTTCCTTAGGATCACCACGAGGAGGTCGGCTATTAACAAGGAACGACGTGGGCCAGGTAAAGGGGCGCCTTGAAAAATGGTCCTAATAGAAAGGATGCCCCATATATTAGTGTCCATTGTGCCTATACCTACGTATGTCCGTATATATGGCATATACCAATAGCCATCACGTGCTATGTATGTGTATATATACTTATATACTAAGGGATATAGATTACCATGTGGTATATAATATACACGAACACGCAGTCAGATATAATCCTGTTTGAGTCTCATGGAAAATATATTTCGGTTATTTTACGAAAGGGCGCATTATGTTCAGTGGGCGCACAAAGCTCGCTGCGTGCCAATAATTTTTTCATTCAGCATGGTTATACGACATAGCGCAGCGAGAGTATCGATAATTCTTTCTGGAAAAATTTGAAAATTTTTTATAATTCTTGAATTTTACCAAAAGAGAGACTGTAAAGAGATTTCGTAAAGACAAGAATTCAAGATAAAACTAGAGAAACTTTTTATTTACATTTATTTTGCAACTCACTGATAAATGCGAATTAGATGTTTGATACTCGACGTTATCAGATCTTGATATCGATTTCAAATTTTACTTATGCAACTGGTAACATATTGTCGGGCAATTTGCACCCCTGATTTACCCATACAGGATCACTCGTCTGCAAAAATGCAGTCGAACGTGAAATGAAAATTTATTTAGGTAGTTTTGAGCTCGGTTGCTCGTATTTTTACCTACGTCTAAACTGGCGATTGGATCGTTGTAAATTAACTCGACAGCTGCTGCTCTTTTTCAAAATCTTCAGGACAACGAGCACCGATCGGGTGGTTGTATTTCCATTGGGTTTTGTTATATGTTGTCGCAGAGGATTTTTGTATTCAATACACATATATATACATATAGTGACGTATCTTTTCGATTCACGGTCACAACGCGAGTTCAGCTACCGATCGAAGATAACGTCCCCGTTTTTCGGTTTCCTACCAGTCGCCACCCGGAACAGAAGCTACGCTCTCCGATTGATTCTAGCAGTTACGCCAATGCTCTCGAAAGACTTGTTGTTGCTTGGTTCAGGTCGAGGTGCTCAACTCTGCCGTGAGGAGATAGTCTGGACGTATCGAGTTGCCCGGCAGAGTATGGTACTTGACGGAGACGTCTCCGCGGACCGGCCCGGGTGAGACGCTGGCGCCCCGTTAGAAAGAGCCAAGGGGCTGCGGAGCTTTGATACGGTTAAGGGCAGAGGAGGACCCCCCTGATCCAAGTTATGGTTGTAGGGCCCAGCTGCCGCCCGATGCCCTGAGGAATCGACCGTGAAGAATCTCCAAGAGTCACGTACCGATTCGTTAAGAAACGCTCTCGATTCGGTTTAAAGGGACTCGAGGATAAGAGTTATCGACTGCAAGGATCTCGACCAATCGGAATTATTAGTTCCCGAATTTGACTACTGTCAAAGCAGTCTGTCTTGGGACATCGATCTAGGTGCCTGGAACTGGCTCGCGCTCCCGTGCTATCTGTTGATAGTTTCTCTATCTGTGTTTCCTGTACGGCATAGAAAGTTTTCGCTTGTGTAGTTCTCGCGTGGCGCTCGCGATATCCAGAAAATACTACAGACTTTCTGCGGGTGCTTCGGAGGTGCAGTGCTGTCCTATAGTGCTGTGCCCACCTGGGTGTCTACTGGATGCAGTTCTCGGCCTTCACGGATTAGCTGAACCAGCTCCGGTGAGTACTCTCAATTTATTAATTGGCGGAGGGATTTCGAGCTTATAGCTTCCGACACACTCGGTTACGTTCTCGATCAATTATTCTCTGTTTCCGGCACTATTTACATGATGCTTACTCCGACCTTCTCTACCTCAACCTAGCAGCCTGAGCGGCCGTGCATTTTCGTAATTCTTCGCCTCCGTTCGTGCATCCAGTTGCGTTTGCTGATTTTACGCGACCCCAAAGATCAGCATGTATGGTTGATTTTTTCGATTTTACGCGTTTTCAAAAATTCGGCAGCATCCGTTAAGCTACCGTCTTTTCTGATAGGTTCCATCAGAGTTCTCGTTTTGGGGTATTGACTAATTCGACCTTGTGCCAGAGGACCGCTGACTCAGGGGGCGATCCTGAAAATTCCTAGAATCAGCCTTCGATTCAAACCTCGATTTAGCATGGACACGAACCTTCGAAGGCTCTCGAAGTGTCGGTAAATGTCAGTGCAGGAATCTTTGTCTAGAACCCCCCTTGTTATACTGTTACGAATGAATATACTATACATATATATATCCTTTCCACTTCTACTGCATGTTTGTCATTCTGTCAAGAAGAATAATCTTTTTTTTTTCTTGATTCTTGTATCGACACTCGACTGGATAAGCTTCTGGAATTGTCGTTTATATCGCATCGCATTTATCGTTTCGTCATTTGATACGATGCTCAGTATATTCGGGATTCAGAGTGACATCAAATTCAAGCGAGACATTTTTTTTCTTGTTGAAAATACACTGTATTATAGTCAATGTTACGGCATGCTTGATAAATTCTCTATGATAACAGTTATACCGTGTGTCTGTTTATACTCGCATTATTACATCCCACTCGCACACGTCAGAGCAGACAGTCACGCATAGTAGGACAATAAAATTGATAGGGAGCGCGTGCAGACCAAAATAAACAGGAATTTTTATTTATTTTATTTTTCTTTTTTTTTTTCCTCCAAGTACCTAAAATATATTTTTCTAAAGTGATTACACGTTTTTTTTTTGTACATTGAAAAAATACAATATCGTCTACGGAAAAGCACTGCATTTTTTTCATCAAACCGTTAGCCTCATGGAGCGAATTCGAACTTCCATTTTTTTGGGGGAAATTATAGTTTTACTACTGGATCCGGCGGTGAGAATATTTATAATAATTTTAGGCCTTGTTTTGGGAAAAAATTTTAAAACTTTGTAGAAAGGACATTTTAATAACGCGAATTAAATTCCGTGATTAAGTATCTGTAATCTCTCTATGGCTAATTGGGTGTATTGTATATTGAGCGACAGTGAATACTAGTCGTTGTGATGAAATGTCGCTGATTAGTAATTGGCTCAGACTGTTAACGTTAACTGGTACCATTAAGCTGCCCCACGCACGTAGCGTATTCACGAAGGAGCATTAAGTGTCCCCCACAAAGCGACCGCTCTCTTATATTCAACATTGAGCCAATTAACATTCAGTCGGTCGCGATATGCGTTCGCGCCTTAAGAAATACGTACTCAAAGGACGTACAAGGGATAAATATAAAGATCATCCTATATGTTCTATTAATAACTGTTCTAATAAACATTGTTGCATTCATGGAAACTGCCGGGACGTTCATTGGTCGAGGCTAACGATTTTAAGCAATGATGCACCCTGTACGACATTTATATTTTGGCTGACGCACGCTGTCACACGTGGTCGTCCTGCCGTTAGGAAGAAAATAGCAAAGAGAATTCTCGTCCACGAATTTCTCATTTGACTTCTTATTCGATAATGCTAAACTATTTCCAGTGCTATGGTCGTCCGTATTTTCATATAAGACTTTTAAGACCAGGAGTAAACAAGACTTTTCTCCTTTTTAGTAACAGATTTTTAAATTTTAATCCCTTAGACTTTACAAATTTCCTGTTATCCATGCACTAAGAGATGTTTATTTGTGCACACTGTATTTCATTTATATATATAAATCGGGCGCCATGTTTTTATTTGTATCACCCATTAGAAGCACCATTTTCTTTTTTGATTCTATTGTCGAAATTCTACTAGACGTCTTTGAATTATTTATAAGTACGTATCAGAACTTTGTTTCTTCAGCAGTCAGATTAAATTTTATATGTAAGTATATATTATATGTATGTCATGTATATAATTACAAGAGTCTGATAAGCTTATTAAATTTGAAATGATAATATAGACTCTTCTAGAAAGACTCTTGAGAACTTTCAAATCCTAGAATGCATTTTAGAATGGACGTACTTCACTACACTCTGCATACGGGTTCCCCTTTTTTTTCTTTTTAAGAAATTTATAGCCCATACGTAGAACAGCTGTCCACCTAACGTGATATTTTTCACAGGTTATCACGACGTGTTTTTGTAGCTAAATCTAGTTTCTAGTTCTAAATCGTTTTGGTTGAATGGGACGAGACAATTGAATAATATTTTTTCTAATAGATTTTTAGGTTCACTCGGCACCGTAGTTAGAGGCAAATCTCACCCAGTGATTTTTAACGAATTAACGTTATAACAATTTCTAATGATATATATTACCAACAACGTCCTCTCTATGTATCTATGTATAGTCCCCTGTAACATTATACTAATGCTTACTAATTATTTTTACGTATCTGTGGCGAGTCAATACGACCTGTTGATCCTGGAGATAAATTTAAAAATTCTTAATTTCATTTTAGTCATCAATAATTGAGATATTCAATTCACTTGTGCGTTGTTTTATCATGGCATACGATATGGACCAGTCTGAGATTCTTCACGGTGAAAAGATTTTCATAAAACTCCATAACCTCGTTCTTGTTGAGGGTATCCTTTTCGGAGATTTTCAATAAACTCGGTATGATCGTTCTTGATCTTTCGATTCTGTAAAAATATTAAAAACTGTTGTTACCTTCAGTCCGGACACGAACCACTTTCAGGATAACTTACTTGTGATCCAAATTCCACGTGGAGAATAAAATTAACTCTTCGCGTGAATTATAAGGATTTATTTTGTGCTTATTTTCATAAGAACAGCTTTCCAGATTCCAACGTCCATCGCATTTAAACTCTCCTCTGGAATCACATAGAGCTACCTGCTCACGGCCACCAGATGGTGACACCTCGTAAGGACAACGGTCATCAAAATTTTCAAGAGGAGTGACGTCACGCGACCGTTTTGCATCAATCTCATCTTCACTAATTTCATCTGTTTTATCTATACGAAAACGATCCTCTTCAGCTTCCTTGTCTAAGCGTGCAATTTTTTCTCGTCGATTGCAAATATCGAATTGGCTCCTCAATAGAGCTGCTTCCTCAGATGGCAACGTAAATGGCCGCGCATATCTTCTGTCAAAGTAAAATCCAAAATAATTGTCCTCCTTCAGTTGCATCTTAAAGAAGGTTATCATATGATGAAGATTTTGTTTGGCTATACTGTCATTAATGTACGGTTCTGATGATTTAATCTGATCAATTGTTTTGTAAAGGTAACCACGTATGCGGTCCTGACATCTTCGGTACAGATAGGCTTCCTGTTAAGTAGAAACGTAAAATAGTAACTGCCGATAAAGAATTCTTGTAAAATATTATAATTTCTTATTTTACTAACCTTAGTGGCGGCATTTGTCTCAAGCTCCCGAAACCAGTCAGGGTCCTCATCCTTGGTACTAAGGGTGCTCCTTGAGTCAGCCTTCTTGAGGATGCTATTAAGAAGCGCTACTTTGTCCCTGAGATTTTCCTTAAGAAATTTGGAAACCTCGTCACCGACCTTCAGAAAGTCTACGTTGACGCGTCTCAGTGCCTCATACAGGATGTCCGCATCTGTCAAAGGGGAACCCAATGTCATTATAAAGTAGAACGTCGTAAAATCGATTCTACTTTGTCAACTCTAATCAAGAACCAGAAGCGCGAGCGCCGTTTGAATGAAAAGGCTCGATATAAGCGTCACATAGAAAATTTTAATATCAATTTTTAATAACAGTATATAAAAGTTATTCTATAGGAATATATGAATGAAATATGAAAAAAAGAAGAAATTTAATACCGGAAAGCAATGGTTCTCCAGGTTTCCTTAATATCAAGGTTGTTTGGGATTGAAGGGTGCTGAAATATTCTTCATCAAGCTCAGATCCATCCAGTAGGTAAACCCTTATATCCGCCAGATTATTAGTTATCTGAAATAAATCCAGACAAAAAAATGTAAGAACAATATTATTTTCAAAATTTAATAAATAATTGTTTAATCATTAATTCAGGTTTGAAATTCCAAAATAAACTATTTGAGTGATATACGACCTTGACCTAGGAGAATTCAACGGCCATGACACTGACTACTATTGGTTGCCAGGATGTCTATGTGGTAGTGGCCCGGGACGTTCGATAAAGCTATGCAGCGCAAGGTAGCAGACTAGGACACATGGATGCAGTTCCGCGGTCGAAGATCATATATTTTGTAAGACTTATTAAGAAACGTCCATACGTAAAAATGTTACGCGTGACCTAATCTCGTGTAAAACTATTAACGTGACCTGACCTAATTTTTTTTTTTATTATAACTGAACTAATGCACGCGGCAGCATATACGCGAAGAATATATGCGCGTGGACACACCTTTTTTGTTTCCTCTACTGTTCCAGTTAAATTACGTTAGCACGACCTGTGAATTAATTAAAATATATATTAAAAATTGTAATATGTACTTACATTGAGCTTTGCGCAGGCTTTCCGTTTGAGTTCCTCAAGTGTGCGACAGGCCACTCCGAACTTTCTTCTTCGATTCACATCCGTCACCTTATAACCTTTTAACTGTAAATATTTCAAAAAAAATATATCTATAAATACCTGTAACAATCACTAATCAATTACACTTTATCGAAACGCAAAACAGTTCGTATCGATAGAGTCGGAACGAGCACTTCCGCTTTTCAAAAGATTCCACGCGACTTCCGTTCAATAATTTAAAAGCAGAGTAAAGAATCGTAAAAAGAACGCCTCACCTCACACTCCTTATTTCCTCGTACGATTTTCCGAAAGCACTCAGAGAACAGGGACATATCGAAGAAAGAATGAAAAAGGAATAAAAAAAATGGTCAAGTACAAAAAAGAAAAAGATCGAGAAACAAAGGATAGGCAGAGAGCGAAAGGCCTGGCAGCTGCGTTAAAAAGCAGCTGTTATCTTCCGTCAAACAACAGTGTCACTCGACGATAACGAGAGCCAGTAATTTTCACCGAGAACAAAGAAAAATAAAAGAGGATAGACGTCTTTCCTATTCACACATGCGTCTCGAGGTTCAATCAACGAGTGACAATGTACAGTGTTTCAAAATCTATCTCGATGAAGGTACAACAGAAGATGCACCGGGAGTTAAAACAAAAATGCACTACTAAAGGCGGACAGTGCTAAAGGAATGTTGTGATCGGATGGAGTCAAGTCAGCTGGGAATTCACGGCATGCGCCTGTCTATGGCTGCTAAGCTAGATGGCTGGCTGGACGGCTGAATGTCTAACTCGCACGCTGCCCTCGATTCCTGGCACTAGTTCAGCTACACAGTACGCCACTGTCAACTACAGATGACAGCACCTACCTACGGTTGTGCATCTGCGTCATCCTCACCGCTATGCTAATCATAATAGTTCGCCAGTGCGCCTGCACCGACTGCAACTAGATTTGCTATAGGTACAGCCCGGTGCACATTAACGTAGGTGCATACTAATGATTATTGTATCGGGAAGGCTATTATTATATCATACGATAATATCATATATGCAGGTAAACTTATGCAACTTCTTTCTAACGTGAAAGTGCCCTAATCTATATTAATGGCTGATATGTCTTTTTAGAAAGCTCCAATTAAAGTTTAAGGATATCAACCAGTTCACGTTCACTAGAGTACGTTGGGTGGACTCCCTAAAGTCTCTTTGACTTTTATCTTACCATTTATGATCTTTCTCTCTCTCTCTCTCTCTCTCTCTCTGTCTCCTTCTCCCTCCCGTTTGTGTGCTCTCTCTTTCTTTCTTTGCCGGTGTCAGTCTCTTGCTTGACTTTTAGAAGTTAATGAGAGTCGATCCAGGAAACTTTTTAAGCTTAAGATTATCTTTGCTGATGGAGATGAGATTGTTGGATAAATCTCTATGTTTGAGATAGAAAATTCAAGCTTTATCAAGTTAATGATAGTGAAGTCTTCACTGATAAAAATCAAAACACGTGAACTCCCTTATGAGTAATCATTCTATAGGGGTCATTTGAATTCTTTTTTTTTTTAATTATACATCACTTGTATAAAACCCACCGACGAGTCTTACCTGAATGTCCTAACGTCCTGACCTCCTGAGCCCCGACTTCGTGACCAAGGTCTAGTGTAAGTGCCATAACGCTAAAGTGTTAGACTCTTAACAGAACTTATTAACGGGTCAGGATAAGCGATTGAAGGTCCACTATCTTTCGAATTGGTAATAAAAACCTAATTAACCAACAGTAAGTAGGTTTCGTCAGTTGACTTTTACCTAGGGTCTGTTCACTGGTCTGCGCTAGTTATCTGGACATTAATTATGTAGCACTAATTAGCAAAATTAATTAGCCTAAAATGTTAAATTGTATAACTGCATAAATCAGTAAATATCGCAGACAGATACAGAGAGAAAAAGAGAAAAGACAATAATATTAAGATAACACGAATCTTCGGTTCCTTCGTTAAACCTAATGATTCGGCATAACTACGTCATTCGACCTACGCAAACGCATTACCTTGAAGCTGATGAAATTATTTGATTCGTATGATAAAACCATGTTCAGGTAGCTCGTTTTTCGTGAGCAACCCTGTATACGTAGGAAGACGACTATTCAAGAGTATTTCACCAGCTGAAGATGTTTCAAATGGATCAATTAACTTTCAATTAGTAAAATATTCCTGAATTTTACTGAATATAGATAGCAGACGATAACGTCATACAGCTGACAGATCGTGCCTCCAGATTCGTTAGTCAGACTTTGAATGAGATCGGTCGCGTGACTGCTTAAAGCAAGATTATCTTTCTTTCTCTTTCTTTTTCCCTCATTTACATGTACCAAAGTAGAAGCGCTGTCCTGCTTCAGGGAAACTTCTTGTTATTCCAAGAATCGTACTTGAAATAGCAACCGAGTGTATAGCTTAACGGTGAATCATGACGGTTTGTATTCGTAAAAAAAAAGGAATGATCTTGAGGTAAATCCCTGATCATGAGAATTATTCTTGAGATTAAAAGTGAAACAAAGCCAACGCTTTAAATTCATCATTTTAATTGGCGTAATCAAAGGTTATGGATTATTGTCAAACGATTTTACTACTTAACGTATATATCATCGAGTCAACTTCGTCACACGTTTTCGTGATATTTTCGAAAAATTTATGAATATTCGTCATCAGTACAGTAGCCCCAAATTTATAAGATACAGAATTCCGCAGGATACCCTACGAGCAGACTTGAAATTTTTTTATCGACATTTGTATCTCGTTCTTTGATCACCGCGCGTCCCGACGTCTTTCGTCGTCAATCTCTTACAAGATTTCCTTCCATCTTGGTCCAGATCATTGTACCGGAAACTAATTTGTGTCTTTGACGATAACACGGATTATAAGTTTGGTAATTTTTTTCGTGAAATCATTTCAGATCGTCAGGTAAAATTAAGAGCTAAGATTATAATGAGAAACAATGACGATTAATCATGGGAAAAATAAAGGTAAGAGTCGGCAGTGAAAACGCTCAATGAGGAAAAATATAAAACGAAGTACGAGTGTTTGCTGCGTCAATGTGAAAAACAAACAAAGTCTACAGTGTTTAGTACCTGTCTTTATGTTCACATGACTGAGACATTTGGATGACTGAATGATGACTATCTCGATCACTTATACCAAACGTGAGTAAAATGCAGAGTCAGGTTAGAATAAGTGTTTCAGGTCAATTTTCATAAAATGCTTACTGATTTTTTTGTCAGATGGGGGAAGGAGCGACCTTTTATTTTGTCTGA
Organism: Cephus cinctus; assembly: GCF_000341935.2. Classification (NCBI taxonomy): domain Eukaryota; kingdom Metazoa; phylum Arthropoda; class Insecta; order Hymenoptera; family Cephidae; genus Cephus; species Cephus cinctus. Next base: position 196,440 of record NW_014334027.1, on the reverse strand, counting down.
GCGACGTGGTAATATTTCCAACAGATGTCGCGCGCGTCTCTGCCTGTTCCGACGCCTTAGGATTCGGAACGTCGGATGATACGAGACTCGTTAGACGCCTCAGAAGTCTCGCTCGATTTCTCGCGCAGACAAATTATTCCGCGCGATTATTTCGTGCGGCATTTACGATGATTTCCCCAGTGACATGAAACGTGAAGAGCGAGAAAGAGAGAGTGAGTGTTTTTATCTCGAGTCGGTTCAAGGCCTTCAATTTCACTTTTTTACAATCCGCAAATCAGCTTTAACAATTCTCGAGCTTCATCATCTCCCAGTCCATGCACCTCTTCCTATTATTTTCAATGATCTCTATTCTGAACATATCCTTGATTCCGGATGATTGATCAATCCGGAAATTTTCGAATTTTCAACAATATTTCTGCTATCCACAAATTTGTTAGAAGTATTAACTTGAAATGATATATCATTTTTATTTTTAATTACAATTTTTTTATATACTCCTTGATTATCGTAATCTATTCTAACTTCAATTCTGGCATTGAAAACTCTTTCGAACAATGCTTCACTTTATAAACATTGTGATGGTAATAAGAGTACAAAACAGATGCGTTTTACAATGACGTGGGAAAACTGTCTAGAAATTTCTCGCTGGTTACGCAACTTTTAAAATTACAAAGCGAACATTATGCACGGGAACTCGATGCAATATGAAAACTATAATTTCGGTCGCATGTTTATTTAACTGTTTAACCAGGAATCGCACTTCCCAGACGTTCAGCTATCTGCGAAGGACAATCGTTTTCAACGTTTGGAATACGTACAGGACCCGCTAAATGTTGTTACAAAAATTGTTTGACACGAGACCGTTTGGACCTGCCAACAAATACGTATGATCAATGTTACAATTTCCTACTCGGGGATATGACAATTATGTACATGAGGTATTTTCTGACATAAATATATCATTGAATAAGAAATTTTAACATTGTCAATAATAATCTCAGAAGTACTGATTGTAGTCTGTTTTTCTTTTTCTTTTTTCATAGACATCAAATGGCCAGGCTGACTTCAGTTGGTAAAATTTCTTTTGATCAGCTCCAATATTATGAATAATATATGGATTAATATTTATGGAAAAAGAAGCATGATTGTCATTAAAATATCGATGACCTCGATCAACATATCTATATATGTAATAACGACAATGAGAATGAATGAAAATGATAATTATTTATTAACAAGTACGAAAATTACATTTGATTCGTTACAAAGAAAGGCTGAACCACTTGGTGTGAACAAAATTGACCTAACCTCACCTGCATCCTTCACAGTGAATCCCATCGAAGCAAAAGGCAATTCGTAATGGATGTCTGGGTTCATTTTACTTGCTATCGACAGAAATTGTGTGGTAGGGATGCACAAAGCAGCAATAAGGATGGCGGCGTTTCGCCTCGTAGAAACAGTAGTTCTTTGTGTGGAGCACCAGGAGGTACCTGGTGGCGGTGAGACGGAATTTCATCGAGTCAGCAGGAGTCTCGCTATCGGTATTGTGCTACAGGGGTCGTCAAGTAGAACTTCCGTCCCACGGATAAATCCAGGACCGATACAAATTTCGGAACTTTCGACTTGGTCCACTCGAAGACCTTACGAATTAATTCTCAGTCACTCAAGTTAGTTCAGGGTGCAGAGTTCAGGGAAGAATCTATCGCCAAGGTCAGTTATTACTACGATACGATACCCCTTGAAAAAGTCCTACCAAAAATCCTTCACATCTCCTGGTCTCTTTATTCATAAAATCGTCTGAAGATCAAACCAGCTTGCTTTTCTTGAAAAAGTGGGATCAGTACAAAAAATGTCTTTGTAGGTTGGTTTGTGTAAGAAAAATAATTTTTTTTTTTTTTCAACAAACGTTTTAGGGGTTCAGAATTTCACTTTTGTGTGGTTGTCTTTTTGGTCGTGTTTTACAAAAGTTTACTAACGCGATAATAGTAAGCAATGATAGTGCGGCGATGTATAGATTAGTTATCGATAGTTTACAACGCGATCGGAAACAAAGCGCGGGAGTGCTGTCTTATTTGCATCGCATCATGCGCATTCCTTGAAAACACCTTATGCGCAATAGTGCCTTGATAAATACTATGAAATCACGATCATTCTCTTCCTCATTAACCCATAGGAGTTAAATTATGGGAAGGCATCGAATGTCATTTGCATTATGATGGACCCAGCTTCCAGTAAATGAATTTGCACTCGGTATACGCGTATATATAGTATAATGGTCTAGGCTCTTTATTGACACAGGCTGTGACAGAGTGATTCAAGTTTATGTTTCTTTGTATACAACGAATTCAGTCGTAAACCACAGTCAGTGATGTATAATAATAACAATAACAAAAAATAGATGTACATTGGTCTGATAAATAGTCTAACTGCAATCGTTGAATTTAACGATTTGACATGACGGGTCGCGTATAATAAGATTGACGTCACGCGAAAGCGCATAAACGTTATCGCGACGTTCGAGAAAATCGCTGATGCATCAACATCCGGAATACTATATTATTATCCATATTGTTGCAACAATCGAGGATTACCATACTTCAAATCGAAAGCCTTGACTAATTGAAAATTAGCGTGCAAATGTTATGGCTGAGCGGGAAACGTTAGGCGGATCATTGAACGTAATTCTTGATAATATATGAAAATATATATACATATAATATAAATTGAAAAATAATGTAATTCCGATACCTTGTGAAGAATTGATATTAATGTTAAAAACTTGATTAGCAAACATGATTTAATTATTTGTTAACAATTATTATGTTCAAAACTGTTATTCATTATGTAAGAAGCATCGTTGAGCCGTATGGAAAAAGTGTCTGAGACGCCATAAGAAATAACACGAAAAATTGTTAATTATCCAGAAACCTTTGTCTTACATTTTTCTTGATATTGTCAAAAATTGATGCAATTTTTTTGTCGACTCTCGACCTAAATCCTGTAAAAGGTAATGGAGAAAAAACGAAAGTGAGAAAATCAATGGTTACAGATTAAAATTGTCAATACCAGTGGAACATCGAAGGACTTTGGGATTTAAAAAAGTAAAAGTGCGCCTGTGCATCGGCACCGTCTATACGTATGCGTATCACTGACGTTCCTTAAGATGGTCGTCCTCTATAAAGTACGAGGGCAACCAGAATTTCAAGGAGGGGCACTCGCTATCTTTTTTAACCATCAGACAGATCCGTAATTGATCTTGAACAACTTTAGATAATTATATTCCTACGGAGTGATAGATACAAGTTTCCGATCAATAGGCTTATATATTGAAGTTGGGTAACGTCATAGAGATATTTCGTTCATTTTTTTTTTGGTAGTTATTTGAAACTTTTTACTTTTCATAATCAGTCTTAGATTGAAAGATTATTGGTCTAGACGTAACCTTTTCGACGGAGTCTGCGACAATTACAGGCTTCAGCTTCTATCGATGTCGTCATACTATTGTCAGGTTCCCGTTGACTCTAATCCTATGAATGCCAACCTTTATTTCCCCTTCACCTTCTCAATGATTTCGTAACTACCATCTTTTTTACTAATGATAATTCTAAGAATGGTTATTCTTCGGAATGACGATGCCTCTCACGACGCACAAATTATTCGCGTCTATTCATATTTAAAATTAACCTTTACTTATAGTAAAGCAGGTTTCATAGTGTCAGGGAATTATTTATACTGTGCTCGTTATTCACGTACATTTATTACAATCTTATTTCAAACAGGCAGATGCCCTTTCTGAGTTAAAAAATGTGTTTGCTTCATAGAGCGCGGCTTGGATGGCGTATATCGACTTAGAGATAATATGAATCCTTTATCACATTAGAAAGTAATCGTTTGTTGAAAATTGTGATTGAGATACAGATTTGTAATGATACTGAATGCACCATATTTATACTCGATAAAATCGTCATCAACGTCGCTACTGACTAACAGCTTGAAAGTTTGCACAATTTTTTCATCTCCAATTAAGAACAATTTTCAATGAGACAATTGGATTGGCTTTTTAATTTTTTCCTTATCTTTATCAGTCGTAGTAATATGTATCCGCCTGAATTCCATCGTGCGGGGATTCCCCGGAAAGAAGAATTTTTTCAGAACTGTTAAAAAAGGAGATAAGGTCGATATAGTCAGATAATCATGTGAGAAAGACAAAAATTTAAACTGAAAGGCGAAGTCATATTGGGTATCTAAATACAAATTTTTAGTTTACATCTCGGTTCGAGAATCTCGTTCACCTTCAATTAGTGGTCAGACTTGTTGCATTGTCAAGGCCGTTTTACGTTGCGTGTTTTTGGTACGTTGCACTTTTAAACAGTGAAGGGCCTCGGCGTAATAAGCCGAACGATCAAAATGTCAGCATGAAGTTGTTTTCCATGAAGAATAACAACTGTTGCCATTAAAATTCCCACTAACGGACATCCAGATATCTGATTGGACGATTCGCACTATAGCCATCATTCATATTGTATATTAATGGCGAGCCTTAGGGTAGAATTTAGGGCATATAGGATATATGGCTTCTTTATTCGTAGTTTATTTGTCGTGGACGGTAAATCCACAATTTTGTATTTTCAGCTGTTATTATCTATAACAAATTTTGTGAAAAACACTGTCTACTGACGAGTCAACTTTCCTTTTTAACATTTGCAGTACTCTTGAAGAACCTCTCCGACAAGATGTCTGGGGTTGTCGAATGGTACCGAGACCTTTTGTACAATAGAAATGGTAAGGAGATCATAAAATACAAGTAAATTATATCAATAGTATAAATATATAACAAATAAAAAAACTTTTCTTGTATTGTAGATCCTAGAACCAATGACTGGTTCCTGATATCTGGACCTGCACCAATAATAACCATTGTCGTGACTTACATATACTTCAGTGTGTCTGCTGGACCTAGGTACATGAGAGACAAGAAGCCATATTCCTTAAAGAACACCCTGATAATCTATAACTTCATCCAAGTATTGCTGAGCATCTACCTGGTGTACGAGGGCCTTATAGCTGGATGGCTTTTCGATTACAACTACAAGTGTCAGCCAGTCGATTATTCCGATAACCCCAAAGCCATGAGGGTAATTATATTATATAAACCCCTGATCAGTAAAGATAATTATTTATGTAACCTCTCCATTACTCTGGAATTATATATTATTTTCAGATGGCCAGGGCTGTATACATTTACTTTCTCTGTAAGCTCATTGAACTTCTGGACACAGTTTTCTTTGTTTTGCGCAAGAAACACAGGCAGATTTCGTTCCTTCACGTATATCATCATGCAATGATGCCAATCTGTGCTTGGATAGGTGTCAGATTCGTGGCAGGGGGTCATCCAACATTGTTGGGCGTTATCAATTCCTTCGTTCACATAATTATGTACACATATTACATGCTTGCGGCGATTGGACCACAAGTACAAAAGTATCTTTGGTGGAAGAAATACTTGACGTCTCTTCAGCTTATACAGTTCCTTATTATTTTCATACACAACGGACAGTTGCTCTTCAGCGATTGCAAATTTCCAAAACCTTTAACCACTTTATTGACTTTGAATGCCGCACTCTTTATATACCTCTTTGGTTCTTTCTACGTGAAGAACTATCTAACCGGTAGGAAAGAGCCGAAGACGCGGCAAGAAAACGGTGCGCAGTGCCGCCTGGCGTCAAACACGGAAAATCGAATTAATTATCCTGGGCAAAAACTCGATTGAGTTGCGTGATTCTTCGTTTTAGAGGTGCACAGGTATGCCTATTGCAAAGTCAGTTCACTTATTGATAAGATTGATTATTGGCTCAAAGGGATGCTCGGTAAGGAGGTCAAAAAGAAAATGTATTCCATCTTATTTTTCTTAGCTGATCTACCAATTTAGTTATCGTTCAGATATCTGAAGTGAAGAGACTCGATCGTGTCTCAAGTATTATTTATATCTACTGAGGTGTAATCCAATCGAAAGTATCCAAAGTAATAGACGTTCTTTTTTTACTTTGAACACTTTTAATCGATCCACCCGGTATATACGATAATAATTATCGACAAATTGATCGACTGATAAATATACGAGGGAGCGAGAGAGAGAATTGAGTTTATTCGATACTACAAAGAAATCCCTGTAAATCGATCAAGTAAAAGCAAAGTGCGAATACTATTTGAGAAGGCATAAATAATTAAATCGAGAAGAGTAAACGCGAGGAAGGAATTTTAAACGTAGGAAAGAAATACAAGACATCAAATATAGTATGAAGCTTTAATTTTTGCCAGTGACAAAATTTTAAATGTTAATAAGTCAACGCTTGCATAATGGGGACAAAATTAATAGTAATAACGATGACTATAACGATGGCGAGCATGACGAAAGACCCAATGGCGCAACCTTACTCTGATTATTTGATAAAAGTGTCGCGAGTTCATAAGAAAAATTTCAATTTGCCCAATTCAATTCAGCGAAAGGACTTCGATATCAGCTCCTGAGTAGATCGGCTTGAAGAATAGTTCATAAAAGACTGTCCTTAGATAGTAAATTACCTTGTTCGCGTATAACCGATTGTTAGCGAGGTTATCGAGAAGAGCGATAGCCTAGAAAAAAAAAAAGAATTAACAAACGCGTTTACGTAACTTGAGGCACTTAACTAAATCGTATAGTATACAGAACCGTTAAAAAGAATGGAATAATAAAAAAAATGCCACGAATCCATCAAATGCAAAAAAAAAAGACTTTTTTTATAACGATAATTAGTGTCTTCAAACGACGAAAGTAAAATCGTTGTACACAATAACATTTCTGATTCACGGATTTTTATAAAATTAAAATAGTTTTTGGAATTTACTCATAATGCATTTTCTATATGTATATTTTTCTCTTGTACTTATTACAGTATGTGACGTTTTTTTTATAATAAAATATCTTGCCGTCGGTTATTTATGGATTATTGATTATTACTCCTACCATTTACATATAGCGACTTTACGTAGCGACTCCTTATGTCACAATATATAAAGAATGTAGGAATTCCATATAAGATCGATACATTCGTTAATACTTATGGTAATGAATTTAATAAAATTATCAAATCATGATGCATCGCATATTCACTATCATGAGGGATCGCTGTAAGGTCAGGATCGTGAGACCCGTGGGACCTCAGTTTCCGGTTAATGCTAAATAGCCACGAGGATCCCTTTTTATTCTTTAATGAAGAATAGTTATCTCGATTCTTCGACGAGGCCTGTTACTATGGGCATTAATATTATTAGCATCGATTCAAATTTTTGTAGTTCTAATTTCGGCCGATACGTTTTTTTTCGATATCTCCATCTCATTTTCATAAGAATGCGAAAAACGTAAGGATTACGTGCAAGTGATTACGTACATACAAGGTCAGACGCATTTCCGGCGAACTCGACGCTTGTAAAACTGTATAGTAAAACCGACGATGACTGATGTCATAATAATGAGGCACAATGGCCCATGAAAGTGCATAAGATTATACCGAAGGAAGCAGCAAGATACGGAATGTTTAAAGTTTAAAGACCGTCGATTGGTCGTAAGTTTTGTTAATTTCAGATTCGTAGGATCGATTGTCTTGATATTTCAGAAATCGTGGAACGATAATAATTATTTTTTAATCATGTTCAAACTTCCATTAATATATGATCCTCTCGTTGTCATTCGTTGTTGTATAAGACTTCCAACGCGTTCGGGCAATGTTGCTATAAAATGGATCAATACAAAAAGAAAAGGACGTCACTATGTTAAAATATATAGTACGGATTGAAAAACAAGAAAAAAATGACTTCCTAATTTCTTTAACAGTGTACATTCTATGAAAATCAATTAAATGATTATTCAAATCAATAATGACGAATCATTATAAAAATTAGTAAAATCCAAAAAATATAAAAATTTTTCCACAGAACGAATGGCTCAAAACCATCTGTATTCATTGTAAGGGTCGAATGTAAATGTATGTAAGATGTCGTAACGAACGATTAGGCGAATGAACGTTCCAAAGTTTCTTCGATTAAGGGTCAAACAACTTGGCAGCCATGCATTTCTATACGCATAATTCCGAAATACGTGAATTATAATACAATGCTTATTGCTCTTTCACGGGGGAAGCAGGTGGCATCAGTCTGCTCGGATACGCCGTGGTGGTTGGGTGGGTCAGAGGGTAGCTCTTATATAGATATCACGAAGTCCAACAATTGATATCATCTACCACCAATTCATAGAAGAGATTCTACAACACTTGTATGAGAATCAAGAGAAGGAAAGAAAGGGAAAAAAGCAAAAGAAATATTAATAAAGAATCGACCAGTGAGAGAGTGTACGGCTCTGTTGAAGAGCATCGAAGAAGAGGAAGAGTGACATCAAAGAGTACCGGAAGCCAAAGGCTACAGAATTCTCTGAGTTCGACGGTCAACGTCCGTGTAGCGGTACAGTGAGATAACCGAATAGAAAATCAATAATTCGGAAAAATTGGAAAATTTGGAAAAACTTATTCTGGGAAAGTAGAAGGTTACTTAAAGTCGCATGTTCTCGTTTCGTAATATCAGCGAAAGGTGTAGATTACGACAATCATCATGGCCACGATAATTCGGGCTCTCATAAAGGGATATACCTACCTCAATGATGAGATCGCAGGTACCTAAGGATATTACGCAATTTATACTTGTTTAAATATTTTACACCGTATCTTTTGAATTTCCAAGTTATTCCTGTAAGATAAAAAATTTTTGTCAATGATCTCATTTATGGTGGTCGTAGCGGTCAATCGAATTGATAAACTTCCGGTAGGAATTTTCGATTTAAAAAACCGTTTTAATATCAGTGTAAGAGGATAGTACAGGGAGCTCGTTTATTGCATCGTTAGCGACTAGTCTGAGTAGTTTTAATAATTTTATTGTTTCCTTCCATTCCTCGAGATCCAAGAACGAAGCATTGGTTTCTCATGGGTTCACCGTGGCCAGGTTTGGCTCTGATCACGTTCTATCTCCACTTCGTTCGCACCTTGGGGCCAAGAATCATGGCCAGCAGACCCCCGTACAATCTCGACAGGATACTACAGATATACAATTGTGTGCAGATAGCATTATCCTCCTATCTTCTCTACAAGGTAATCTTCAAGATCGATGTGTCCTTGGTGGTTGGTACGATGTACAGGGTGTTCCATATACCGTCGGACCTCTCTATAAGCAACAGATCGAGACTGAAATTGCTTATACGGAGGTTGTCTAAGCAGCGCCATCTACGCCGTCAAACCCTCCACTTCGTATTTGCCGTTCATCGCTATGACTCCGAGAAGTATCATATTTGAACAGACACGTAGCCACTGAAACTTGTGGCCCTAAACGTCCTGTGGTCCTAATACTAATGCGTAGTGGGGGAACCGTTGCTTATACAGAAGTCCGAGTGTATCATCGACGGTTCATTGGGTTGGTTAAATTATGAATATTGTGAAATATTCAATCTTATGATCAGAGGAAATGAAAAGATTAAGAAGAGTGACAGATGATACAGATATTAAAATATATAGTCTTTTTTTTTATTTACAGGCATTGGTCCTTGGGTGGCTAGGGCATTACAGTTTCTTTTGCGAGCCCGTAGACCATTCCTTTAACGAACGCGCCATTGAGGTAAGGGAAGACTCGATTTCTGAGCAAAGACAGTATGTTGGTGCGATGGTTTTTTAACCCTTCGCATATCATACGTGTGTCTGAGATGTAGACAGGATTTCTTGAATTTTCTTCGCGACAAACTTTCTTCTGTAGCATATTGACTTTTAAACAAATAATTTTTTTTCACTTTATTTTATTTTACACATTTTACGTATACTCTGATATTTGGATATCACTGTTATTGTGTTTAAAAAATGTCTATTTGTCACAGATTTACGTTGCAATTTGTAAGCACGTATCTGGCAGAACATTTGTGACCTATGGATTGATGTAAAATGTCTCGTATTCTAGGATTAAGGTTATGTGGGAAGACGAAGGTACCATCTAGACATATAGATACATATAATCGGTCTGGTAATCAATGTTTCTTGACATTTTCCAAACAATGCAATTCTTAGCGTCTCGCACGCTTTTCATAAGATTATGGAAATATATGAATGAAGTGGGAAAATAAAATGTATCTCAGTAGAAAAATATGCACTTCCATACTTTTTAACGAAAATTGCATGCAGTTCTGCATATGACTTGCTAAAGAATTCAGAGTTTCGAATCTGTCATGAAACGTATTGAAATGACGAACCGACTATAGTTAGTTGCTCTTTGAGATTAATAAACCCGGGAGCATCCCCGTCCACTTTCTACAGATTGCAGCGACCGTGTGGATGTACTTTATCGTGAAGATTATCGACCTTCTCGACACCGTCTTCTTCGTCCTTCGAAAGAAGCAAAGCCAGGTGTCTTTTCTGCACGTTTACCATCACGCCGGCATGGTTTTTGGAGCTTGGGCGGGAACCAAGTATTTACCGGGTGGCCACGTTACGTTTTTAGGTACGTAAATCTTGTAAAGCTTGTGACAGCTGTGGAGGTTTACTATGATTATTATATTTTCAGGGCTAATAAATTCTTTCGTCCATGTGGTAATGTACACGCATTATCTTGCCACGTCACTTAAGATCGGAAAACCATGGTGGAAGAAATACATAACTCAGCTTCAACTTACCCAGTTTTTCTTGATTCTTATACATTTTTCACAATTGATATGGATCGAGGATTGTGGCTTTCCAAGATGGCCAGCTGCCATTTTTATACCCCAAAATCTCTTCATGATTGTGCTCTTTGGGGACTTTTATTACAAAACTTACGTGAAGAAGCCTGTGAAGAAAGTCGAGCTAAATGGCGTCTCCAAGGAACTGAATCGAACGACTAAAGCGCAATAGCATCGAATAACGATTTCGAGATTATTGACGATATTCATAATATCTAAGAAATCGAGCCACGCGTACTTAAGATCTCACGCTCACTCATGTTACTCGATTTTTTTTTATCATACATGCTACAATCAGTACAATTTCCATTTATTCTTTTAAACTCCAAATGAGCGCCTCGCTTCACGATTTGCGCACTTGATGCTTATTAGTGCCACTTTTTTGTCTTGGCACTTAACAGAGACAAGTTAATTCATTATGTTCTAAAGAATCAATTTGTTTCAGACCTTCATTTGCCAAATTAAAAGCTTTAATACGGATTCTTCTACCGATTTGTAGTTCTATAACCGATCGTTCAATGGCAGCAGTATCTCATAAAGAATAGAGTCCCTCTAGTAAGAGTCCGGCTTGTTAGTGATTGGCTCCGCCATATTATGGACTCTTTCCGTAATAGAATGGGTGTGTGAATACGTATACGGGAGAGATTCGCATTGTGCAGCTGGGGTAGTGTTAAGCCCTGTACGGCGGGTTGCCTGTACTTGGCGCGAGACTCGACCGAGTCTTGCGCAATGTCATGGTGGCGCCAAACAAGCCCTTAATATGGCGTCCCTTCCGGGTGTTGGCCAGACTCTCACTAGAGGGACTCTAATAAAGAAATATATGTTTATCCTTGCAACTGCGTTACCGACTGCGGTGGGTAATGTGGAACTTTAGTCACGTGGTTACCGACTGTGCTGGTCGGATTCAGAATCATTGTAATAAATATCAAGTAAATTTGATTCTATGAAATAAGGATAGTAATAGAAGAAGAAGAAATATTCAATAGGTACTGAATGGTTATTTCAAATTGTCTGCAGACTATACCATTAAACTGCCCAGTCTAGTTATATATATTTTTTTTACTAACGTCTAACGACTATAGTTACATATCAGATCATATGGCATATATTATGGGCGATTAACGGCAAGGTTTCTCATAGTTGATATTTTCTATGACCTATTGGAAAGCAAAATTATATCAATACGTAATGCTTCAACGTTACGTCGATTAAGTAACGTTTGCGTGAATACTGCGTGTTACTGCGTACTGAATATTGCGTGAAACTATTAAATGGTGCCCGAACGTTTTTCATCTAAAACCAGTCTCATTATTTAATAAAAAATTCTCACCGTTTTTTTTTTTCTTCTTCTCTAACCTTCATTATGAATATTTTATAATTTCACCCAGTAAACACAAAATGACAGTTAAAATATCAGTTAAAATGTCCCACTAGACTACGTAATAATTATAAAACATTTAATGTATGCAAATTTTTTATTTCTGAGTTCAACATTTTAACATTATCGGTATTTAAATTTTACTACGTGTCTGCTGGATTACTTTCGGTCAAATATCAGCACAAATATATTCCTCGTATATTCTCGAATAACTTTTACCCTCGAATTTGAACATTAATCGAAATGGACTTGCACCAGTGTTAATTAAGACAAAAAGATAATAAAACATTATTACACAATGCCTCAATTACCTAAAAACCAAAATATTTACATACAATGAAGTACTTGTCCAATTTGAATTACACTTGATTGGCATATGAGTTTCCATAACTAAATTAACAGCCTATAATGATAGTGTGTATCACAATTTCCCAAGATGAAATGGCGCGAAATACAAAACAAATGCAAAAATGTAGAATCTAATAAATTCATTTACGTCACTCGCTTTTGCATTCACATATATATTATTTATCTTCGAGGTGTAACGTTATCATCCCAATAATGTTTTAGCGGCCTAATTAACAACTCCTTGGATGAATGTGAAGAATAACTGTTTAGGTTGAAAAAAAAAATTTCTTGTCCCACAGAAAGTAACGTCCTACTTTTAAAAAGTATCTCTCCGTAAGATAACTGGTACGTACCTACGTGTAGCATATCCCACTCACCTGCAGTCAAGAATGATGTGCCGTTACTTCTTTTGAGGCCCAGGACAGAGAGAGTGGAGACTGGATGCTGGCTCCAATTTCGTTTTCGGCCATTTTATCGAATGACCAACACAACTGACAGTGAAGATACCTACTAGCTCAGTAAAGAAATTAAAAAATTTTTTACGCAAGGATATAACGGTTGTAAGATACCTGATACACCTAACCTAACCTATAAAATGCCTAAACAAGAAATAGTTTCATTGCCAACATTCAACTGTTACTTAATCGTAGTTACGTAAAATTGCATAAAATTAAAAATTGCATGCAACATTTTGTTTTAGGAAAAATTCAAAACTGATTTCACTACTGTATCTATTTACTGAATTTAGTCACTGAGTACCCCAGTATCATAGCCTTATATTGAGAAATTGACCGAAGGCGAAAATGGAAACTTTCTTGACCTGCTACTTTGTACGGAGTACGTGTGGTAATGTACTATTTAATTATTACAGGTAATACGAATATATTTATTGGCTGTAATATTACGAGAATATATTGCATTTCCATAAGTCGATGGGTGCACGTGTTCCGGTTTCTGATTATACCGTTACAGCCATATGTATTCCAGCATCTAAATGAACAAGATGGGTGTAAAGTCAGACATAGTTAGGAGTTTTAATTATTAAACCCTTTTAGTGCCGGACGACGACATATCGTTGCGTATGCGATGGCACCATATTCTTCGCATCGCGAGAAAGCTCTATCTCAAAATAAATGTTGAAATACAATTAACATTACATTATTCTCTCTTCCTTCCGTGATACGTTGTTTTTCGGATTATGTTATTATCATTTTTAGTTTGATTTTTACGACCTTTTTCCCAACACGTTGTAAAATTCGTCAAATTCGTCCGGTTATTCTCGCATAGGCACCGGTCTTTCGCCCGGCACTAAAAGGGTTAAAATTAATTACGTTGACCAACTAGACGTTTATAAATTATGTATAAAAAAGATCGTATAAGGTAGCTATTGCGTTATGTAAAATTAAAGATTAAATTTTTTAATTTATTTTTTACTACGTTATTTAAAAAATATGTAATGTGAAAATTAAGAATTTATGAATCTCTGTCCTTCCACTTGTGTCGAATAGCTTACGTAGGAAATATTTTTTTAATGAATCATATACCGAAATAAAAATATTATTATCGTGGTGCTGATATCTTCTTAAACAAGATGAAGCATTAGATGTATCTCTTGCACAGTAGCAAAGGATAATACACAAATCTTATATTCTAATACTCGAATCTTGAATTGATGCCACATTCGAATGTATCGCCACTGTGGAACCTTCTTTACCATTCGAGACTAGGTCAAGAATGACCCCTTTGTTTGCAGTCTTCAATAGTTGATATTTTATAATTCCCACTTGGACCTAACGGTGAGTAGTACGGCTTCTGTGATATTCTCCGTGCATTTTATCTGACCGGGCACACTATGTTAGTCTATCCGTATAAAATAGTTCGAATTTACATCGTGACTTATTGGTGCAGTCAAAGTTAAAAAAGTAAAAAATTTGGAATCGACAGAAAAAATATTTTGCGAGTTTGCGCGCACTTGTTTATTGAATATTTGTTTTACGTAGTAATGGCCATATGACGCAACGAACCGAGGCCATTAGTGAATATGTATAGATAATAGATAGGTTCGACAAAAAGAATAAGTACTCGCGTTGGCAAATCCATATACAGAGTTCACGAAGAAATCGGCCTGTTGACAAATTTTGAAATTATTCTGTCTATTCTTCGTCACTTCCTCTCATTCTTTAAGCTTTATTCCTGACAAATACATCATTAACATTTTGTCGGTAAATATTCAAATGTGTAATACAGACGTGGATTATAGAAAACGTAAAATATTACTACTACGAAAGATAAAATATTTCGTTTTTTTTTTTAAATTTACAAATTTTTCAACAATACAAAAATCGTTAATCCTCATTTTCGTCTCTTTGTCAAAAATTTCATTCAAACTCTCTCCTTTAACGTATCAAAAAATTAAAAACACCCACGTCCTTCTCATGTCCCCAATATGACACATGGGTCGAAGTAATATTCAAAATATATACAAAATATATATAGATTGAAAGAAAAGCCAATACTGTCCACATAATAGAGCGTCGAAGACTGTGTTAGATATTCTTAAAAAATAAAAAATAAAAATTCTCGAGCCACAGTTCAGTTCAAAGTCTATTTTACTCTTGTGGGGCATGTAGGAATGGACATACTTATTAACTACCTATGGTATATGTTAATGAAAAAAAAAAAAAGCTATGAGATAGGGAATGAACGTAGGAATGGGATGTGACGCGAGTGCGAACTACGTTCACGCGTTATTCATATATTCTAAGGCGGTTCTTCATTTTGCGGTCAACTTAACCCCAAGCAGCCAGTCCAGCAGTCCGTCAGTCCATCAGTCCGCCAGTCAGCCACCTTCTGTTCGAAGTAGTCGAAAGGCGGAAGGTGTTCACTTGGTGGGGCGTTCCAAAGTATCACCGTAGTATCTTTACCAGTGGCTTCCAATGTCAGTTTTTCGTTCGGGACTCGTCCTCTGCAGACACGTTCCTGAGGAGCTCTTGACTATATATAAAACCATCCTGACCGGTGTTCATAATCGAGCATCATCTCCTCGAGGAATCCCTTGAGAGCCGTTAAGTAGGGAAAATACGGATTGAGGAGATAAAAAATTAGTTAATTAATTAAAAAGTTATTAGTCGATTAAAAACGTATCTAAGTGAGGTTACGTTGTGAAGAACTTTCAAGAGTCTCAGTAGTCATCTGGATCGTCGTCGGAAGAAAGCTTTGCTGCTCGATTATCAAAACGGATTTCATTAATAAAAGGAACAAAAAATGTCAAACTTGATACGATCGGTGGTCAGCAACTACAATGACATTTTGGAAACTAACAAAGGTGAGCCAATCGATAATCGATCTACTGAAGTTTAAAGTCGACGAATTTTATGGTTAACGAAAATTGCGAAAGACCGTACGGAGGATACGGTCGCCCGGAAATCACCTGAGAAACTGTCACTCAAAGACAATTTACGGTTGGACTTGTAAAATTAATTTTGAACTTTACGCCTACCGTCTGCAAGCTGTAAACGTTTAACGATTCATGAGTATCGTATTTATATTCATAGAAAAGTTCAGAATGTCGCTGTGTCACACTTTACATTGTAACTATACGATGACCCGTGAAAATCTTTTGTATCATTACCGGTTGAATGACCGGATGTCTGAAAACTTTACAATTCAAAACGTGCGCAAAGTTTCTATATAATTAGGTCTATTGATATTCCCCCCCCCCCACTCCATCCCCGTCCGGACGGCCCGTCATGAATATAACAAAAATGCAAAAAAAAAATTATCTATATCAAAATTACGAAAACGTGACAAAACATTATTTTGTTAATGAAAATCATTCGACATATTATTGTTCATGCCTGATGTCGCATGTATGTAACAATAAATGCTCGTATAAGCACATTCCGCGTTAATACGTAGCTTCGCCACGGACATTTCGCGTTTTGTAATCGCGGGTAATGCAATATCGTGGCTGTTGCACTTCGGGCCGTCAAAGAAATGACCCAGATACGAATAACGATAATTGCAATTTCTTAATCATGTGAACGTAGTCAATGGCAAAACGGAGCAACGATCACTAAATTTTAAGCGATAAAAAGTCGATATTGAGATAATTTCACATGGCCATTAAAATTATCCCTGTTGGGTTGCAGGTAACCGTTAATAAGGTTAAATTATAATTATAAAACCAAAGGCATGATTATTGGGATCCAGGTCATGCGGATGAGTAGACCGAATCGCGTATTGAGAATCCGCCTTGTTGGAGTGTCAACGTTTTGCGAAAAAAAAGTTTAGAACTCGAGATAAAAACTGATAAAAAGATTAGTTATCATTATTTATTTTCATTTTATTTTTCTATATTTTTCGCAAACAGATCCTATGGTGGACACGTGGTTTCTGATGTCGTCGCCTGGACCAGTTCTTTGTATCCTAGCAACGTATTTGACCTTTGTCCTAAAAGTGGGACCGAAGATGATGGAAAAACGACCAGCGTTTGAACTGAATACACTTATGATACTTTATAATGGATTTCAAGTGATATTTAGTATCTGGTTGGCGTCATTGGTATGAATTTTCCTCGTGCGAATTAAAGCACTGATAAATGAATGTATATATTAATTACTTTATAATCATTTTCATTCATTGTTTGTCAAGGCAATGAAAGTGGACATCCCAGGGTTCGTATTTAAAAACAGCTGTTCGTCGAGCGGTCCAGTCAAGTCAAGGGAACTTCAAAGTATCGTGAGTCAGCTTATTCAAGCGATTACAGACGCTTACCCATAATACCATGGTGTGCGCATGCGCAGTCTCACGTACCAATATTATCGTTATAGTTATCGAGAGGCGCATGGTGGTACTTTTTTGCGAAGATCATCGAGCTCCTGGATACGGTGAGTGAATTCGTCGTTGATTAACAGTACATTAGTAATTGCGACAGGTGGCGTTGGCTGTACACAAGTTTCGTTTTCTTTACAATTAACCTGCATTGCGACGCTGACAAAGAACTACAAACGTAATCATTTCGGAATTATACGTCTACGAGGATTTACCTTGTATAATGGCGGAAGTATTCATGGGGCGATCGACAATAATTGATCGTCGTCGATGAAATACGTTGGCGCGACGGCCATATTGAGAAATTCACCTTATTGTTTTCTTTTCCTGTCACTGCACCAGGTATTCTTTGTGCTGCGCAAGAAACAGAATCAGGTGACGTTTTTACATGTCTACCATCATACGATAACGGCACTGTTCTCATGGTGTTATCTAAAATGGCTGCCGGGCGAGCAAGGCATTGTCTTGGGTCTTCTGAATTCGATAGTCCACGTGGTCATGTACACGTACTACATGATTGCCGCGATGGGACCAAAGTACAGGAAATACATATGGTGGAAGAAATACATGACCTGGATACAACTGGTAAGTTTCACGTAGGTGACTATGTTACTTCCGGTTTCAAATAATTACGATTACGTAATACTGTCATTAATCACTACAGATTCAGTTTGGCATTATGCTGTCTTACCTGTTGCTCATTCTCGCAATGGACTGCACTATGCCAAAAGCTCTCACGTACTTCTTCGCGACAAACGTCATCATCTTCATCTACCTCTTCAGCGACTTTTACCGGAAAGCCTACAAGAAGAAGGAAGCGTAGAAGTGCAGCGATGCATTGAGCGCTTCTCACTCGAGTCCCTGTGCAAGAAAAAAGAAAAAGAAAAGAGATGATTACGACATTACAAGGCAATCTCAGTCCACGCGGTTAAGGATATAGATAGATAATCTAAGGTTAAATAATATCATCCTAGATGGCGCTAGTGACGACGCAGCAAAAGTCGCCACGTGAACCAAGTGAGGCTACGAGATGCGGTGAAATTTCAATAACTTTCAATTCACGATGGTTTTCTTCATTTTGAGAAGAGAGTCTATGGAAATATTTTTTTTTTCAAAATGGACGTGTTTTTTACTGCGTTACGTACAACCTGACTTTGCATTTTCACCAGTCAAATAGTGTCATCTAGTAGCATGATTCTCGGATGCTGTATCACTGACATCTTTATTTTCATCCCGAGCAACATGGTGCCTGACAATTGTTATTTTTATTGACAAATATTAGAATGGCTCTTTGACGAAGGTAATAGAATAGAATTCAGTCAAGAGGTACCCAGATACCCAGTAGGTAAATACGATTTAATGCCGGACAAGATATCCTTCTCCTTGATAAATCTCTTATCTCCCACCCACTCTCCATATCGTAATTAGCATATATCGATATAAAAAGTCACGGCCAATTTATTTATTATTAAACGTATATGTTACCTGAGGAATGTGTCTGCGATGCCTGCCCGTAGTTAGAAAGGGAACTAATAATTGCGGATACTCTGTCGGTACAGTTTATTGTACAGTACAATAGTTATGTATATTCATTGTATGATACAAAAGGTGAATACGATACGAAGCTAAGTTGAATTCAGCGAATTTTGTTTTTCCCATCTTCCACTCCATTAATCAGATGCACGTAACACACGGAAATTACTTACAATTACATTCTATCACTCTCTCGCTCCACTTGTACATTGTATGTATAATTATTTTTCACTTTAACATTATTTCTTACGAAGTATGGAACATAGGTTGGTTAGATTTTCTTTCTTTTTTTTTTTTCGTTTCAATTAACAACATTGATTGATTTTGAAAACACGCTGATTATGCATTATACTCGTATCGGGTTATTTCAAAAACTTTAACGACAGCATGTGTGTATTATATTTTTCAGTACTATTACGTCGAATAAACTATGCAACAACGAAAGTTAAACGTAACTGTTATTTACACCGTATTTTCTACTTTACCGACGTCATCGAGAATTCACGTAAAGATTCTGTATATATTTATACGCATCTACGTACTAGTTACACTATGCATATAATTACTAAAAGGGAGAAGGAAGATAGAAGTTAACCTAAAGTAAATATAAAATTCTTAGGCCGCTCGTTGAATTCGGCTAAAGCGATATCGCACACGGGACGATAATTAAAGCCATTAAAGTCATTAAAGCCATGATCTTTGGGCTTGATTCGTTTCATCGGGAGCCCTCCCCCTTTCGGTATAATAAATCTATACGACCGACCGTTAATTTTCTTTCACTATTTAACAATATTAATAATTTTTTACTTCATATGGTCAAATTAACTTTCTTTCTTGTTGCTACGAGTATATTGACTTTTTTTCATTAATTTGTATATATACCAAACATTCCGTCATGACGCGATGAAACCGGCCGATCCTATGATATTCTATGAGAAACTAATGTCCAGGACTAAACTATACGATACTTAATGCTAATCGATCCCCGATCCGGATGATCATTTGGAAGCGATCTGATTAATTAATAATTATTAAAAAAAAAATCGGTAGACGTACACGAGCAAATCTTCGAGACGTGAACGTGCGTGTCCCGGATCTCGAAGTTTGCTTGAAACTTTGAGCAAATTATGCTGCTTCCTTGAACAAGGGGTTATGACGTCATGTGCTGCCGAAGTTACCGCGAATCGTGACGCCATCTATGACAAGGGGCTGTAAGACGCTTAAGTCAATACTGACGAGGATTAATTATTTCACCAAACAGTAAGCCATGTCCTGATTCATTTGCACGCCCGTTACTCGACTTCGATTTATAGAATGAACTTGCAACTGTGTTCACACTCCTCGTAATACACTAACTTGTCCCTTTGTTCTTGACGTCTTTGTCTACCTCGTGATAAAATTGAGAGAGACGTAGCTCGCGCGATACTTATCGTTAGTGACGCTGTCACCTGAACGTATCCTGTTAGTTCTCGAAAGATTCTCAGGCCAAGATGGAGCCACTTGTCAGTACGTGACGTCACGATTTTTCCATACAAACTTCGAGTCTCTCTCGATCGATACACCTTCTCGTAATGTCTTACGCCCTGTCGCTTCGCTCCCTTGCTGATCTTTTTTTTTAGTTCTGCTTTTTTTCCCCTCCAGCCTTCTCGTTTCACTGGCCACCGTCGTTCAGACATCCGTTAATCCTTCTTCGATCTTCCATTTTGAATTTTTTCGTTCGACGACCTCTTTGAGTTTTGTTCCTTCGTCCCGTCCTCCTCCGAAGGGATTGTATTAGTTTGCTGCTCCTGTTGCGTCCTGGAACTCATCGGCGGTCCCGACGGTTTGATTTTCTTCGCGGAGCTACCGTAACTGTATGCTTTGTTGTAAAAATCAGAGAACAGGAAATAAAAGAACATCACGTTGGGTAAGATGAGAATGAGCGACCATCTCGGATATTCACAGTCATAGATCAAGAGCTGAAAGCTGTGCAGAAAGGCGAGGCAAAATTGTCCCTGAAAAAAAAAATTTTTTCACATCAGCCACATCAGGACCCCGATACAGAGAGCCAATTTTCAAAAATTAATCATCATTACCATCTGCAAGGTCGTGATATATTTCTTCCACCAGAAGTACTTCTGGTACTGAGGTAGCATAGCGGCCAGAAGGTAGTAAGTGTACATAACAATATGAACGAAGCTGTTTATCACTCCTGAAAAAAAAAATATCAAAAAATGTCACGTGACTGAAAAAAAAATTTTTTTAATTATATAAAATTTTGTTTCAATGACACTCCCTTACCTATGAAGGTACCATGTCCACCAGGATAGTACTTGGTGGCACCCCAAGAAATCAAAGGCATCACAGTGTGATGATACATATGGAGAAAAGTGATCTGCCTCTCCTTCTTGCGCAAGACAAAGAAGACAGTATCCAGGAGTTCGGATATCTTCGCCAAGAAGTATATATAGACACCTCGAGCAACCTAAAACAAATTTCACATTAATCATTCGTACCCTCGAATATTTTCCTTATGATCAAGCAAGCATCGTCGTACTTGACTTTTCGAAAGAGAAAAAAAAATTATTTTTTTTTCCCCATCAAACTCTTGGTCGCAAATTTGACTCCGTCAAAATAAATTCATTCGACCTCTTAACCTCTTCTTCGATTACAGTCACAGTACGAAGCCATGCTATATGGTACGTGATATCGAGTGCACGGCGGTGCGACGCACCGATGCATATCGGGGACGTCGAGCACCGTCCTTTAACTATCATTCAGTTTTAAATGATTTCAAGAGTAAAATAATAAACTTCTTAAATAACGAATACGACTCTTTTAATTAATTGTCATATATACTCTTCTCACCCTAAGGGCATCTGGCGTATTGGAATAATCAACTGGTTCGCATTTCCAGCTGTACTTCCTGAGCCAAGCGGCGTCGAGGCCCTCGTAAAAGAGCCAGACGCTGAGGATGACCTGAAGGAAGTTATAAAGGACTAGAATATTATTGAGCTGATAAGGTTTTCGATGTTCCATATGCCGTGGTCCCCAGGAGAGGACGAAATAGAGATAACCAATCATTATACTGGCACCGGGTACCGGAGAAGACATCAGAAACCAGTCTCTGGTCCTAGGGTCTGAAACATCAGACAAAATATATATATGTATATACATATATAGTACATAAGGAAAGATGTATCTCTATATACACTTCCCCACCCCTGACGATAATTTAAAATGGGTACCATGGGTATTGCTACAAAATAAAAAAAAAAGGTCATGACCATCATTTGACATTTGGAATAAAGGAGCTTCCCCGAAACGCAGAATAATAATATCAGTATGTCTACGCGGATTGGACGCAGAAAACGATATAAAAGAATGACGATACTTGACCTTGACAATATGGTACGTTAAAATCCTTCGTTGTTAATACGATTGAGGATTCGTCTTTTATATGTATATTTTATTATTATTATTATATATATATATATATATATATATATATATATATGTGTGCTTATGACTTACCGGCTATCTCGTGGAACACATGATGGTAGAACCGAACTACGGAATTATTATAGATGTTTGACATCTCGTTAACAATTGGCACGCTGCTACCGTTCATTGAAGGAATGGCTGAAAAATTAAAGGATAATTATTTATATATATTTTATGATTAACTGATTTTTGAAGTCTGACCAGTCGTTTCTTACGAGTTAAATTTTATTGATATTACGTATTGTATATTATGGGCAAGATATGAAAATATTAGGTACGACAATGGACTGAGATATCACAGATAATAATTCGATGATGACGATTGAGGAAGACTTGCTGTATGTCAAAAGAAAAAAGGGACTGTCTAATGGTAGACGGTAGGATAGAACTGGCAGTTTGCTGCTGATTTATCATACGTTAGATTGAACTGACTATAGTAGTGGGTGAACGGTCATTACCAGAAGCAACCGAGCATCCTGCTCGAATGCAGCCTAGAACCGTCTGAAGTTTAAGGCCTCAGGTTTTCTATAGTAGCTTGACGTCAAGTCTGTCTCTTTCTCTCTCTCCCTCTCTCTCTCTCTCTCTCTCTGTCATCAAGTCATAGCGATTCATTATGTCACACGGGAAATTAACCATTTCTATTTAGTCTCAGGATGCAATGAGACGAACGACGTATGCACGCGAGCACACTAGATTGGCTACGTTAATTTTAGGTTAGACTGTTGTACTCTCTAAGAAGATTTTATATCTGGGTATATCTGTGATTTATATATTTATGGCATTTGTTATTTAACGAACGGATTGTAAATATACAATTTATTATAAAGATTTAACGATACATATGGTTTTACGTGGGATTTTTAATTCTTTTTTTTTTGTCAAATTCCTTTGATCTATCGAGAAATCGGTTGGCTAATGACGTAACGTTAAATGCGAGGGGGGACTAAAATTATATAAGAAATTTTTGTATCCTCTGAAATACAGCCGGCTGGCTCATAATTAAGAATTATGCAAGTCTATATCGATTATTTTTGAAATTAGATTATGGCCTTACGATTTGAATTATTGAATTAAGTGGGTTGGCAGTCCCAGGAAGGATGCTAATTGTTTTTTAACGTTTAGATTTAGCAATTAATAATTGTCTGTTTGTACTTGAATCGATCGAAGTGGCTATCGATTCTTCATCAATGGCGTCCTGCTGGGACCGCGAATAGAAAAGAAATAGTGAACAAAGAACGGCGTACAGAGTCAAGCCTTTCTAAGAACATAAAAACAGCAATGCAGCCCACCTCGAGGCAAGAAGCCGATACTTTTACTACGAGAGCAGTGCCAACGTCGAACCGTTAAATTTAATCAGATATTTGGTAGAAAATAAAATTAGCACGTGCAAGAAAACGTCAGAAACACCTGATCAGTGACGAGTCAAATGAACAGGTAACTATAACAGTGAATAATATAATTGAAATTAAAAATAATTTTCGTAAATAAAAAGATTTTTTAGACAAAACTTATTATCGGATTAAAAATCAAATTTAATAAGTTTATTTTTAAACAAATTTTTTTATATTAAAATATATGGTTCTCTCTTTGCGGCATATGTAAGATGTCACATACAAGTACTGATGTTGATTTTATTGAATGACAAAATCGAGGCGTATCTATATGCCGTGAACACGTATTGTGCCATTGTCGATCACCATATGGGCACGCGTATTTAAACAACAATAATAATTATTTGGAATCCAGGTAAATAACTGCAAATAAATTGGCGTTACGAAATGCAGCATTAGGTACGCTGTTCGCTTGACGCGGCAAAGTCGTTGGTGCGGTGAGAAACGTGTGTTGGAGCAGAGGTTTCCTTTAGCAGGTGTACGTACAGTACAGGTACATATAGATCGTACAGATAGACTACTCAGGTGTATGCATTTGTTCATTTGTTGTGCACCGCAGAAAACTTACGAAGCCCACACACTGTGCCCACATGTCTATTAAGGGTCGTAATACTAAGTAATGTGTAGTTTCTCCATTGCAACACATATGTGTTTCCAGTCGATTTCTATGACTTTGCCTTAAGTACCTTTGCCTTGCCTTGAGTACGTATAATATATTGCACACTCGCGCTTCTAAAATTAATATGAATTTCGTTTCCATCTTTTATCTTTATCTTTTTATTTTACACCAACCTGAACACTTTGTTTCCCATCTCTTTTTAATCGTCTGAAACGATATGTATATAATGTTATATGTAATTTTAATGAATAAGTTGATGATTATGAGTGACCATTTAATCCATGATTTTTGTGCATAGCCCGTATAAGAAAGTCAGTATATTATTATTATGAAATATATGGATAACACAGTGTTTTGTTATTATTAAAGCGTTAATGTCATTTTATGTCTCTGATATAACAAAATTTTATATCCTTTCATCGTTGTGAGTGTTTATAGGGGTTTTGAGTAATCGTTACGAGAATCCAATTTAATACGGTTTTAAGACGTGCGCAAGACGGGATACATTTAGTTGCGCGGTCGAGATGAGAAGTTCGAGCAAATAACGCGCAGCCAGGATATACTGAAACTGCAGAATATCTATGCCGCCGAGAGTATAACGTATCTTCGCGAAAATGCAAACGGTGTCACAGTTGCCCTGCAAAGTTTCTATACCGGTTTTCAATGTAAGTCAAACGTCCTATAGTAATAATGTCACGTGTATTCACGCAAACGGAAGGTTTGAGTTCGATAAGCAACATATGCATTATGACACCCACGCGACAGAAACTCGTTGGCACTCTGTCCAGCCACGTATTTAGCGACGTGCAACGTGATTAGTGGGTTGGTTTATCAATAAATAGTGCTAAATAGAGCTATGTAATTGTGCAAGAATAGACAAAGCCTATAAGACTGTTTAAAAGAACAATTAGTACCTAACAAAAAATTATTACAGCGTTAAATACTTCGCGTAACAGATCGTCACTTGAGTTTACAAAAACTACCGCCAACCTGCTGTGGGGCTGCAAACGTTCCCATAAGCCATTACTTTCTTCTATTGTCTGGCGGTATTGCGCGAAATGACGAAACTAAATTAATTTAATGCTTATTAACCTTCGTACATCTTGAGACGACTATGGGATTTCAAAAATAGCGGTTTGTCCGTGAACAAATGTTTTAACTGAACAGTCGTGATTCATGATTAAAAAATGATTAACTATTTATCTTAAAGATTTTAGATATAATTTTAATCAATTGATACGTTAATCATTAGTGAAATTGGTCATACGACTATGTATCATGACAAGTATCGGCGGTGATACCGTGCTTGGAGATGGATTTCAGTGAAATATTGAATTTACGTAATGATGCACATTGTGAATGTCTAATCCCTCTTAATAAAACGACAGGAATAAAAGTTTCTAGATGGAACAATATAATAGAAACGTTGGCTCGACTACTTTGATGATTTATTGAAAAATAAATTACTCATCAACAATACGACTTCCCCGTTTCTGCTTAGAGTCTGGTTGCGATTCATGCAAAAACGGAGTTGCTGCGCGTCGACAAAGGGAATCGTTAAAAAGTATCAGACCAAGAAATCTTCTATAAATATTCTTGATCCTTTGACGCTATCGTCTGACCTGTTCAAAAAAAACAAGTACACCTTGCCACGGCAGCAATTCGAAATTCTACAAGTGCAACGAAGCATCGCTCGATATGGATGACCTCTGTCATCGATCGATTGTCTCTTTTTACGTACATTAAAAATTCCACCTGATTTTCGACAGGATTAATATTTCAGAACATGGATCAAAACAACGACACAGCACACTACTCTGATCGCACAACTTTGTCCGGGTCGATGTAACCGCGCTTTATTGGTTTCCTGCTACGCTTTCTTCCTGGCATTTCTCTGCCGACTGACATACAAGTCTCAGCGGCCGGTCGACCTGTTACGTGTACCAAACACGACAGAGCGTGTGTATAACGCACTGAGAGGATAGGTCGCCCCGAGGTACATATGCATACCTTGAAAAATATTTTCTGCGTGGCTGAGCCATGATTTCAAGAAAATAGACAACGGTAGAGAAATAAAGCCGAGGACACATAGGAGGAGCACGAGTCCAGGACAAAATACAGTAACGGATGAGCACGAAAAAAAAAATGTAAACTCACCCCAAATCATCCCCACAATAAACTTACCCTCTCGCCAATCTACTCACACTTCAATAAAATTCATCTGATAATTAATTCTAAAATTTTGTACTGGTTATTAAAAATTTCTTTCACAATTTGTAGCCGATTTCACAAAAATGCGATATCTAAAAAAAAATCCAAATTTCATATATCTTGACTCTTTAGTGTACATACTATACAGTAATTGCTACCATTAAGTTCACTCATACAAGGAAGTTAAGATCGGATGGTGATCGTACCGATCCCTACTATTTCCTGCAATCGGTCATGTAACATTGCGGGTTCTTATATGGCGGATAACGCGAGTACGTAATTCGCCGGTAGAACGAGAGAAAACTGTCTAATAGTTTTGCATACATGAATCTCTCGAGATATGCAGACTGTAGTAAATATAATCTATCAGTAATGCAGCCGCACCTCCATCGTGCGACGAAGTCTGTCGAATTAGCTTACGAAATATTTATACTTTTCGTGTGTATATACATATATATTACACGTAAGAACCCCTTCTCCAGGTAGTCAATCAGCACCTTTTTCTTCGTGGACCCTTTCATTTCATTATCCTGGAGCAGTCACGCATTCACGCATGTGCGATTTACGCATGCATCCACCAACCGTGCATGATGACTCGCGATCGTGACGCAGGAAGGACGGTGAAAGGCGACCCCTGACAACGTTACCGCGAATCACGGTTAATATGGTACCGGAGCGCAGGAAGCAAGATCAAAGAACTAAACGGCGTCTATGTTGATCGACATTTTTTTACGGAGACAATTATTATTATTATTCATATTACTCTTCATATAACTTTGGACAAATAATTTTGCAGGTTTAATCGAGGTGAACTTCTTCGCGCACAACACGTTCATCTGTCCGCGAAGAATGTCCCGTTTTCTAAGTATATCGCTTAACAAGGTAAATATGCGACAAAAACTAAGAGAACTGGTTTGAACACGGAAGAATTGTCATTTGAATTTATAGCGAAGTTTAACTGGTTTGGATTAGCATGATATTGTAGAGTGAACTTTGTGTTTTTCTTTCAATGATGTAATTAAAATATTTATTTATGAATGACTTACCGCGAGTGAGAAAATACGGGAATTCGATGCTGGCGATTATGTTACACTACAAATCCATTACTAGCTCTTCCTTTCGTGTTGATAAGTATAACACTAATCGAAGAACCTCGAGCACCTCGTCCTTCCGCAGGACGAGTCAAATGGATTTGAACGAAGGACACTGTCGGCTGGTTCGAGGATCGGGAGGCGTTGGTCCGTTACGAGCGTACGAGCCAGTCGAAAGGGAAAGTCTTAAAGGTTAGGAGATTAGATGGTCCAGATTTAGTATGAGAGGTGGAGGGAGATGAAAGTGGATGAGATAAAAAAAAAAGAAAAAAAATGTGATTTAGAAAAAGTATACGCTGTATATAAAATTAATAGGAAATAGCCTGACGAGAGTCCCCATGGAGGCAGTGAAAAAAATAATTTTAGCCTAATTTTTCAAAAATGGGGAAATGTAAAAATTAAGAAAAAATTTCGGCAAATTGAAAAAAATAAAGAAGAAAGGGGATTTAGCGAAAAAATGATTAATCGTAGTTCTGGGACGAGGTGAAGTGACGGAGGTTGAAGTCAAGGGTGGAAGGGTCGTTCTAGGAAGAAGGAGATGGCGCAGAGGAAAAAGCACGAGGTCGATGCTGCACGTCCCGATGATCATCTAGAACTGGGCCCATCATAGCCACGGACTCTTTTCCCTGGATAAGTCCACGAAGTGGGGCCCTGGCTTGGGGTTTTCGCAGTGGGGGTCCGATTCCAGAGGCCCCTCTTGGAGAACCAGGTCCAGAAGCTATCATTTCTCTCCCGTTACTACTGGTCAGGGTTACGTCACAGTAACAAAGTTGTATAATAGCCCTCTCTCTCCGTTGATCGCCCAAGGCACGTCGTTCCTCACCGCTGTTACAAACCTTAACGCATTCACGCGTTTCTCCCAATCGAAATCGTAATCGTTATCCTTTAAGATCTTGTCGATCCAGTAATTCGGCAAATTTTGTTTTCGAATTATTAAGAAATTTTTAAAAGAATTTATCATCTTCCACAAGGTATTTGTGCATATCCGCCATTTTTTATTTCAAGGATAAAACCCGTCCGAGAAATCGTACGGAAAGTACGAACCGCACTTGAAATCAATTCACATGAAAAATCCGAAGAAATAATTTACTGAACTCATATTACCTAACTAGTGTGTTTTAAGTGAGGGGCCGAATTTCGATGTTACGCCACTGTTACCTCCATCTGAACACCTGGCTGATCACCTTCCAAATTTCCAATTTCTAGTCATATCCTATTATCCCTACCCTATCCCCTTCATTATCACGTAACTTTTAACGTACGGCTGAGGTCTGGGAGGCGATTGCAAAAAGTATGCTTACTTCTTTGGATCTTGTACCTCAAAAATTTTTGAAGTCTGCTGAGCCGTTTTTTGAATTTGAATTTTTCTTTGTATTCTCATAGAAATTAAAAAAATTTTTTTACCATCCGAACTGCATGAAAGCTCGATGATTTTTTCGAACGGTTTATCAATGCTCTTGTGACATTGGGACTACCCCAAAATTATAAATATGCAATCTATGTATATACTGAAATGAATGCATGTTATTCACTATGACGTAAATTCTCAAAAAAAATATAACAGGAATGCAGACTGCAGAATGGTAATGCTCGTTCATTAGTTACATACGAGAATAATCGATCGATGGATTATATTAAAATTGATTAAGGACTTCCTGTTGAAACGCAATGATTTTCATCGACAAAAATTCCAGTCGACCGTTAATACGTGTGGGGAATCTGATATAAATAGTAATAAATTTCTACGAAAGATTTTGGTAAAAGCATATAAAATATTTGTAGAAAAAAAAATTACTTTCACACCCCACGCCTATATCCCAAAGTGATTTTAATTGGTGAAAAAAAAATATTCACAATTTCTAAAATAGCATGAATTACTGCGTCGAACATTACTGAATTTTTGTAGAAAAATTTTGTCCATTCCCCCTTCTATCCATCCGTCCACCTACTTCCAATCGGAATACGTGATTACCCAGTGATCTTGCAATCTAAATTGTCGTGAAAGCTGGCAGACATCAAAGTCCACACGAAGACTACGAAATATCTGACCATTTTAAGAAGCTGATAATTACGAATGTTAATTCCTACAATTATCATTGTACGATCATCATTATATTTTATCGTTCGTATCAATTCTATAACATATTGATAAACTATCAAAATTTTATTATGCATATACATAATTCTATATGTTCCACGTGCTACCTGTTTTTTGTTCTTCATCGATACGTGTCGATATACGTCGTCATGCTTGTTGTGTTAAATCCTGTTGACCAAGAAAGTGTGTATATATATACATATATATATACAAACACCATTTACTACCTCAGCAACTTAACAGCTTAACAGGTTGGTAGTCCGGCAGGCTGGTAACTTAACCAGGAGATACTTCGGTAAGGACAGGCCCGCTAAGTAAATGCCTTGACTACTTCGAGAGCCAAGCTAGTATTTGATCGCGTGTTGCAATTTGCTGAAGAAAGGAGAGAGAATTATTTAGCAAGAGAACCGTGTACTCGGACATCAGCTCACGTCAGTTTCGCAATATCGAAATGGCCAGAGTCGACTGGAGATGTTTGAGGACCACCGAAATATATCGATGTCAACGGATCTGTTGAATACATGGATAATAATTATGGGTAATAAAATTATGGATTATTTTTAGAATATATAATTATTATTATACGAGGATAATTATTGTACGAGTATCATTGTTGTATTTGACCGATGTACACGCGTAGTAGAAAGTGTCCATACGTCCATGGGACGTCTGTATGATGTACTTTGGATGTTTTTTGTCGTGGCAATTATATATGAAATTTCTGAATTATGCCAATTGATGCTTGATAATTTGACGATGGAAATTTTGGTAACGAATACTTTATGCAACAGTTAAATTTGAATTTCATGACTGGAAAATCCTTTGAGTGCAGGAAGACTTGTGGTTGTTTTCTTTGTTTTTTTAACGTCGGTGAGAGACAAATGTGGCGCGACGATCACTTCGCAGTTGAATCTTGCTTAATGCCGAAATATTATACTTTCATTTTATTTAACAGACAGTGTACAAAACTATCCAGTCATTTTGTGTACAGATTTTTTGTTTCTTTGTTGTTGAATGTAGTTCACCCTATTAGACAACTACGACAAGTCAACCACGATGTCTTTCGACATCGATTACGAACGCGATTCCGTTAGTCGACTAACTTCACTCGAGAGAAAAAAGTTCCCGCCATTTTTCAAATTATTTATTTATATTTAAATAAAGGGAACGTCGGAACGGAACCATAAAATACTTTCCCCTTTTCACTCATTGCGAATTTATTGACTTTCTACGAAATCTTCATTTCGTCTCAAAAAAAGTACGGCAGATGGCGTTGCGGTCGTAATAAAGTTACGGCTTAATTGCATATAGCAAAACGTGACTCGGGTTTAGAGAAGTTCCAAATAAAATTGCAAGAATGCGTGACACTGCGTGGCAGACTAAATAGTACTTTATCAGTGTGCGCGCGCGTGACAGAAAATACAAAGTGATGAAATCGACCATGAAAATATCAAAATGTCATAATTTATCTGTTAGTCGTGTTAGAGTCTCATAAGATTGGGTTAACAAATAAAAAAAGAATTTACATTTTCTCTATCTAAAGAAGAACGACGTAATCGTCGATTGCAAACAACATGGTCAACCGTAATAATTGATTTTAAAAAAACAACAGATTTTTCTCTATTTTATAAGACGCACGTCCACACGAGAAATAATAATAACAACCGGAGATTTTCTCCTTGTCAAAACAAAACGGGACGTCATTATATTCCTTTATCTTCTTTTTTTTTAAATCATTATCACGTCCGCCACTGAGAAAATGTTTTGTCGTATAATACTATTATTGCTCTTTTGTCTCTTGTTTTCGTGTTTTTCGCCGAGTATTTTTGGGTCAGTCACGTTTACGTTATGTTGCGAAGCAACGATAAACAGGAAATGTGTGCATTAATTGGACCCACCACCGTGTTCCGTTGCGCAATTAAAGCTTTTTTGTTTCATGTGAAAATCATTCTAACCTCAAATTTCGATTTTACAAAAATTACACGTACCCCGTTATGATACCGCGAAACGTGCGACAGATGAGTGCTGGATGTTCGATAAGTCGAATAAAAAAGAAGTAGTCACCATTGAGAGAAGTTTTCGGGTAAAAATCATCGAACGAAGACGCAAGTCACGCCTGATGACTTTGCATTAATTGTGAGATAGACGAAAATACGAAGAGACAGAAGGGGAAAGAGACAAATAAAATAACGGCTGAGCAGGTAAGAGATATACCATAGAAACAGAGACCATAAACAGACTGTCATTCAATGAGGTACATTACGAGGAATCGACAGTCAATGTTTAAAGTACCCGCGGAATTCCGTAACCTGACGGCAGATGGCAACACAGACCACAGTAACGATTTCGCATAACGTAATCATCGGGAACTCAACGATCATCCTGTTACGTGTGGACCGTACCTAATACACATTGCACACTAATTTTATGCGGAACGCCAAATTTTTTAATTTCAAAAAATCATTAAAAATCGCATCAACGACGACGAATAAGCAACGCGGAAAAAGATGGACAAAGTGTTTCCACGTTATTCCAAAGATCATCAAATAACGTAACGACTGTGAGGAAATTGCTAGGAACTCAAATTAGTCGGTCTTAACGAGGGAAAGAGTTGTTTTTATTATGGTGCTAAGACGTCGGGAGGCCGATACTATAAGCAACGCGGGTTGCGGTTAAACAGGGGCACTGCAAACATACCTAAACGTCCACAAGAATTATTTTTCGAAATTTAACAAAATTTTTCTTCGCTTCGTACAATTTCAAATAAGTCCAAAAAATATAATTAATTTTTTTTATTTTATCATCTTTTCCCTCATTTATCCATATCGCCAATAACCTTTGTATACCGATTGGCATGGAGTCAAGAAATACATTTAACGGCTACTCTCGTGCGAGAGTTTCGAATGGCGTAAGACGAACGTAAGAAAGTAACGTGAGGTCGTAAACGCACGTAGGGTTGCAGGAAGGCCGACCGCTTTGCCGAAGATACGGAAAAAAAAAAACAGGAGTGCCGCACATTGCTGATACTTGGTACGACGTTGATTCGTATGTGCATACTGCACTTATTTAATAGGTATCACGAACCCAAATGAAACTTTGAGCCAGATGCATTATGCACTTGTGCATACAAATAGAATTATTGTACTGACGTGCAAGACGTCAGTACGAATTAGAAACGTGTGTCTTCAGATACCGACCAGCCAATGGTCACAGTGAAACAACAAATAATAAGTAATACCATAAAAAAATTGAAGTGTCACAGTGATGCATTTACTGCAGTTGCATTCACAATGGTGCATCAACTTTACGCAAAACATGACAGCGCGTAATGCTTTTCAGCCGCGGGGCATTGCACGATCAAAACAACGATTAATTCGAGACGCAAAAAAATAAATGCCGGCTATCTATTCGATAGAATTATGCATTCGAAGCGCAGTATGCACCTGGCATACGCGAATGTTACGCTCTCTGACAACACTTTGTGAGTAATTATTAATAACTTAATGTTTATTGGCTTGAGATTATTAACTAACATTCATTAGAAAAAGATTTCGGAATACTAATCTGTTTGTCGTTTTATTTCTAGAAATTATAATAAACTAAGGATTATCATTGTATTTGATAAATGTGCGTACGTGGTTGATAGGTTATGTGCCCTAAGTTTATATAATAAATCTTATTCCTCATAAAAATATATATATACACACGCGCGCACACATAAACACGCATGACGACTATTGACGTTAAATTTAAATTGGCAAAGCTATTATTGATATTCATACCAATCAAGACTTCCCCGATTACTTTGTTCGTGTGTATTGTCGGTGTGAGGAATCCTTTAGACTTTTTTCACGACAATATAATATTCAGTGTCATGATATTTCGATGACGCAATATCAACAATGTTATGCATTAATATGCAACAAGTTGTATTACATTCGCACGTCCGAGATCATATTATGAAACGACCTTTAATTGTGCATGTGTATTAGATCTATAAAACAAGTTTTTTTTAAATATATCAATTGGACAATAACTTTCTTATACGAAGTAATAAAAAAAACAGTAGGAAAACATATGTAAATTTTGTTATTTCATCTATGAAGGAATTTCATTTTAGGATTGAATGGGAAGATTATTTTGTCACATTTTTCTATGGTTGCCTCATAGATATCATTATGGTACTTATAGTACGAAACAGAATTTTCTTATTAGTTCGATTAGCATAATAACATTTGAATACAAAAAATTTATTCAGTGTAATGAATTTATATTTGACGTTTATGAGCTGTTTTAGAAAATCCTGATCTTTAGAATCAATTCACTTTTAACTACTCTGAAGTTAGTCAATGCACTAAGAGACTAGTAATAGTAAGAGGAGTAAGAGGTATGTATA
Source organism: Cephus cinctus (assembly GCF_000341935.2). NCBI lineage: Eukaryota > Metazoa > Arthropoda > Insecta > Hymenoptera > Cephidae > Cephus > Cephus cinctus. Next base: position 162,279 of record NW_014334027.1, on the reverse strand, counting down.
TGTAGAGTTTCATGTGATTTTTTAAAATATCGTCCGACTAGTTCAGCGGATATAATAATGTGTTCGAATTATCGAAGATACACATGTTAATTGCCGCTCGAACATGTAAAAAAGATTATGGTCAATGGCAAATGAAAAAGTAGAAGAAAAAAATAATAACACTGTAAACCAAGCGTGAAAGGAAAATGCACTTGATAATAATACATTGATTCTTTAGCGCGTACAGGTGGACAAAAGTGAACAAAAAATGTATTAAGAAAAATTCGAACGATCTTGACACTAACGCTTTAGTTCCTATCCGTTAAACTTCAGTAGGTTACATATACTTATAAATGTATGCAAAAAGCTGATAATTTGTATTGCATTCGCAATTGCAACTTGATAAAGAAAACGCATATTCATTTATGCACGACGTGTCGTACATGATGGTCCGGGGTCAAATAGCCGATTTTGCGATTGGCCATTTTTCATAGTGTTGCATTACCAAATAAACCGTGCACAGCGCTATTTGAGTCACAGCAGCACGGGAATTTACGTAAGTCGTACTACTTAAAATACAGTCTGTGTACGAATTTTTTTTATACATCATACAACCTTTGTTCACAGACATCTCCTTGATTCACATAGTCATTCTCTAGGAGATTTCTTCCGCCATCTTTCATTGTCATATGGTAACATCGTGAATTCCCCATTAATCACAGTCTCCGTATGTCTTTTAACGAGTCGACAGAATTCTTAATACTCAATACACTCGTTATTTGATTCTTAATCAATTTCGACGATTCTATTCACTTTACTTTTTACTTTTATATATAGCCACTAGCTAAATTGCTAGTTCAAAAATTTCCGCCAGGTTTTACTGCATCGAGCGCTTAGCGGCCATTTCGGCGGGAAGGGTGACTCAGATCGGGGGTCTGGCAAGAGACACAACATCCTCGTGTCATGCCAGCATAAACTATAAACAGCGAAACTGGCCCTAAACCGGTTGTATTACGCATATTATAAGCAATTGGACGTACTGTTGGAAGAGTGAACACTGAAACTGAGAAAAAGGATGGACGACGGTGGGATTCCCGTGACAGTTTCATTTTTTTAACGCTGTTGTTGACATTGCTGGAGAATACCAGCGATTCATAACCTGAGAGCAGTGGAATCGACAAGGAGAGACGAAGATCTTTCTTGTGGACTGTTTTACACGATCAATGTCATTAAGGTAATATTACTCGAATATGATTAATGGTAATTAGATAAACAAATATTTACGTCACTGTACAATACGTATGTATATGCAGGGTTATGCAGGACTGTTGCACCACTTGAATATGGTCTACCGTAGGGAATGATAGAAATAACATAAGCGCGCTAAGTTCAAATGCTACAAGAATCTTGAATGACCATATATAGGGTTATTCACGGCAAACGCATCCCCTGAAATTGTTCCAAGTTCTCGGCTTTATCATCGTAAGATAGCAATTACCAGCACCGTTTTCCGTCCCACCTGAAGTTAGCCTATGCATTTAATTTTTGTTCTTCCATAGAAAAAAGATTGTAGAACTACAGAAATCAAATTTACAAATAGACATTTATATGGTGCATTGTCGTGAATAACCTTGTATATATTGCTACGTAAATCGCTACCTAACTTAAATAAAAATGTTTCCTTTTTTTAGATGGTTATTTATTTTACAAAAAGAAAAAAGAATTTAAGGAACCCAAGAAAAAGGATTGAATTGGTGTGTGATGCCTAATGACATGTGTTGGAATTCTTATGGCCGCCGGGCATAATACCACGAGAAAGATACAAAAAATGATGCTTTGACCTCAAGATCGATTCCTTACGTCAATTATTGAAGAAAAATATAATCTACTCGAAACTTAAAGGCAACGTCAATAATTTACGACAAAAGGTGAGAATCAAAACGGGTGATCTTTGATTGATTGGAAGAAAATTATTGACACGCGGTCTTTATTCAAGGTTACTACCGGACGTCGGTACAATCATTAAGACGATCAGGAAGGCCCAAGTCCTCACTTTTAATTAGCTCATAAAACGATTCATGGAAAGAAATGGAAGATCACGTTCTTGTAATAAACATCTGACAAAAAGCTTATGAGTTCTCCTCTTCTCAGAAAAATCACAGGATATTTAGCTAACAATGGATTCTACAAATATTCCATTTAATGAGAAAAAAATTTTACATACTCCAGAATGAACCATATATAAACAGGTATGTTAACACAAGTGTCTTAGATACCGGATGGCCATGCCCGTGTGTAGTATCTAACACATTCAAGTATACGCGGAAGAATTATTCAAATAGTCCATCCACACCATGAATCAAGGAGGTCTTGCTGATTCGAGCGAGCCGGTACAAAGATCAGTCATTCATCCTTCTTTCGAGGAACCCCCAAAAAAAGAAGACATCCGTTATTCTCAGGTAGATAATCTGTCATATATAAAATGTATACACAATTATTTATAAAAAGTATGGATTCACGTCTAGCAGTACATATTAAACACGTTAAAATATCCACAGGAAGACAGAAAAATGTGATGACGAAGATTCGAGAGTCTAGAAATTGTTAAACCAGTTACACGTGCAAGAATTGAGGAGCACATGGTCCTTATTTGTATTACGTAACTATTGGTCAATCCGCAAATGCATGGCACTGCAATTATTCCTGAAAATAATGAGGACTCTGCCGATTGTCTTTCAGTTTGTCACTACGTAAATTATTGTCTGCTGCAAAGTCGGTCAGTTTGCAATGTCTGGTTATATCGTTAGCCAAAGCGACGTTACTACCGTTAAATGATTCTTGCCTAATCAGCCAATCGCAAACTTTTTTTAGACTGAAGCAATGCCCTATCCAATATTGAAATTTTTGAATATCGAATAATGTATAATACATATTACATATTCGCAACGACCTATTGGACTCTGAGCCTTGGTCACGAAAGTGAAGAAACACCGAAATACAGTAAAATAAACATGCTGTCGTGTAAACAAAAGGAATCGTATGGATTTATAAATAGCTGTTACCGCCGAAAACCATCAACGACAGAATCGAGTGAAGTACAGGATCTGAAGAAGTGTTGAATGAAAGTGTAAAGCTAAGGATGTGATTTGGACATTTTGAAAATGCTTGCAAGTTTAAAATACAATATGAAGTGATGATGACGTTATAAAACTTAGAGAATTTAGCGTGTCTTCGACTTCGAATTTTGGAACTATTTTTCATCTATCTTTCACATTAATTCTCTACGATATTCTGATGATCAATTAACTTTTTCAAATTGGGACCTTGACTTCTGTCGAGGTTGCTATTTCAGGTGGTGCCCACAGGTTGATCTCCCACTCCTGGCCCCGCGGGACCCCACTTGGATAGCCAATACTTAAGCCAGGAGTTTGTGCTGCCTGGGACTATTCCTTCAGCATCGGCCGGTGGACCCATGTCTATAAAATTGTGTGTTAACGAACGTACGCACATTGTATGGACATTGAGGAGCGCGCGCGCATCTCTCCTCGAACATCTCGCGATTTTTTTCTAATCAGGATCGATCTGTTGATCACTAAAAACGAACAGATCTGAGTGGATTTGTGAGAATCATCAGAAAGCTCAACAAAGTTCTCCAGGATAGATACCCAGTGACTCGTTAAAATCCACCATCATTAAAATTCATTTAAAAAATTCTAAGACGCTGAGGACGAAAAATTAAACAACCTGAAAGTTCATATTTAATATATGAACGAATCTAATTAATCGTACTTCGTGTAATTACGGCATTAACATTAACAATTAAAAATATTATTTAACTTGGATCATCCTTCCACTTAATCGATATTTTATCGAGTGAAGTGAAGTGTCGGGTTCGCCAAGAACATTAAATTAAACAGGTAAGTTTGAAGGAAGATTAAATATCAATTTCGATTTCTATTGATTTCCATCTTATTGAAATAATATTTATCGACTAATAATCGATTTACATTTTTTTTTTTATCAATCATACGCTATTAATTCTTTTTTGCTTCATAAGGGTCAAAACTAAAGATCTTAACCGCACGTCTGCTCTATAAATCGGTATTTCATACCACACCGGTATGGTACATGTTAGTAGTCACATCGGTACCGTGGTCACCTACCCGCCTTAACGTGACTTAAAAATATTACGTGAAATGTAATTTAAAGAGCATGTGAAACGCGCTTCGTTACACAATCATTCTACGAAACAAGCCGTAATATTCAGCACAAGGTCGCTGGACCGTTTCGACGTGTTTCTCAATGGCTCCAAAAGAGTATCAACATGCGTGTTCGAAATGATGCGTGTGTACCTGGGTAAAGGCAGCAACGAAGTTCGGTAACGTGGAACAAATTCTAGCCCGAACGGACCAGTCTGATAAACTGGTTCCAAAGAAGAATAATAAAAAGTTTGCTAACGATAATACATAAAAGAATTACAACGCATATTAGATTCTCGAAATGTATAATTTAATAAAAACATATTTTTTCATTTTACCATAAATAAGATCATTTACCTGCTGGATGCACCCCGTTGCATTTCTTAAGCCTACTTTCCACAGGCACAGCCAGTACCCACTTCGTACTGATATTCAAGTCAGATCTGAAAATTCAATTTGTCCTTAACGAATTTATGTAATGTAATATTATAATTGATATTATTCATAGAGTTACATCACAGGAAAGCCTTCTCGTGACAACTGGCAATCGACGAAAATTATAATCGAAAACAAATTCCTGAACCATAATCTCAGGGACAGCTTGCACGCATCTACATGATGCATAAACACTCAAAAGGTTCTCCCTCACGAGGCTGGGATAATTAAAAATATCCAAAATAAACTAAATAATAGGAATATATTCATATACCAATGAGCTTTACAATGTAAAGTGTCTACCAAAAGCAATTTTCCAATGCTGCTGTCCTTCGACTGGATCAACTTTTCTTAAAGTATCAAAAAATCCAGTATATTGGATTTTATTTCAGCATCCGATACAGTTGGGAAATTCTCATGGTGAGAAAGGTATCAACCAACTATTTTATACTGCAGTTGGATACTCGGAAAGGACAAAGATACGGGCTACGGCAACATAGAACCGGATGGCCAAGAAGAAGTTCGTTGCCAAGGTCACATCATAAGTCACTGATGGTGTGGATATAATTTTATTGCCCTCTGAACTTTTTCTCACCTGTACTAAATTAATCATTACGGCGCATCTTAGCTCAGCATACAATATCTGTCAGTCTGTCATTCTGATGGCTATGGAATGGAGTTCGAAGTCCGCAAGAGAGTCAAGAGCAAGATGCGTGACTCGCGTGGCCACGTTTACTGAGCAATTGGGGTCGCCGTTGTGAAAAGGAGCTGCGTGAAGTCCGTCCCGTTTTTCGAAGTCAAGAATAAGTGTTACGAAAGTAAAAAGGATCTTCGTAGAACACGGGAGCAGAAGAGAGGACAGTTCGCGATGGTATACTGAGGAATTTCAGTAGTTGGCGACCACCTTGTTTTTAGTGAGAAAAGAGGGAGAGATGGCGATTCAATGAAACGAGAAAGAAATGCACTTGATGAAGTGAGATCTTCGTATTGTACAAAGAGACAAGACAATTTATCATTCTAATTATTAAACAATTTGTCTTTGACTTCCGTAATTGTCTGTGATACGTTTACCGGACTTTCCTGAATTAATATATATATATCGTCCTTGCTTGAAGACACCTTCCGTGGTGTCAGTGGGCGGAAGGAGACAAGATCAGCCAGTCGTCCTCGAGATATCGAAAGAGAATATGTTTAAACACCTCAAACCAAGTGTAAAAAAATGTTAATCAGTGTCCTCGTCTCCAGTTAATGGATTAAAGAAAATATGTTGAAGAATTTGAGAGTTTCAACGACAACACCTTCACTGAGCAAGGTCATCGCCTTGATAGAGAGTGACAGAACAGACTAAAAATTTTTCAAGCTTGACAAGGTCGTCCACAGAACTTCGTTTGAAGATCGTACGTGGAACAAGGATGACCAATGGTCAGCATGAATTAAAAAGTTCAGAACCTGAGATATCACGCGAGAAGATCTAAGATCGCTAGATATATCTTTAGAATTTGTTGACACAATAACAAAATGGCTTTCGTGTATGTCCAAACATTCAAAAGGAAATGTATCCTAGATGTTGGCGCCTAAAAGATAAGTTTCCTCCTTCAGTCTCTCTCTACTTAGAATAATCGGGGCCTAGATAAACCAATCACTTGGATACCGTGAAGCAGATCCCGTTTGGCTCCGTTCATCAACCTTAAAAGAATCTGAAAGTAAAAAGCAAAAAGTTGAGGAGCAAACGACCAATGAAGGAAGTCCGTTGGTCACTTTATAGGAGGCCTCAACAGCCGGCCCACTTACCCACTAACTTAGAAGAGTCTGAGGCGTCCTGATACGAGGTGTATATAGGTGGGACGCAGCAGCGTCATTCGCCGGCACGTTTCTAACCTCTATAGATACCATATAATCAGGCAACAGTCCCTACCCTATAACAAATTTTATATAGGCATGGGCCAGAATCCCAGTATTGTGAGAGTCTCGACGGAAATGTCTTTCTCTTGAGAGTGAGAAATCCGAAGACTCTTGTAGATGAACTTTCTCTGTAGCAAGTACCGTTCGTTCACCATCTGCGTGAGCCATCATCCACGCCTGCTGACTGTCTAATACGAGACCATAATACCATTAAGTCCCATTTCCGAACGTAATATTCTAAATATCGACTCATAACAATTTTCGATAATAACATTCAAGGACAGACGTCTACGACGTTCGTTAATTGTAGGACAGCTTGAGACCTTTGTCAGACTAGCCAGATTTCGTTTCAATGCGAATTTCAGAATTGCAGGAGTTTTTTAAAAAATTAAACTGGTCTAGGAATTTGCGAAGTCGGTAAAGATCCTCGTTCGTCGTTCAAGCCTGACGAATGCAGTCGGTCTGGAAATTCAAAGACTAACACAACAGTACACTCTTACCCAGAGTAAGAGTGACTGGTAGATTCACAACAAAGCGATAACAGATAAGGAGCTATCCCCAGTGATTACTCTTGTAAAAACGTCGTTCTTAGATAATGAAGAAAAAGCCGTGAATCTAGATTAAATGCTCTACTCCGCTGCATCCAAAGGATTTCCGCTATTTCGCTTGATCCTCGCGCCTCGTTTCCACTTCGTTTGATCCTTACTTCTTTTCTTTAAAAGCAGGTCGCCAATATTATAAGTAACGTCTTGATGGCGCTGACGCACGCGTATACGGAATACGTGTATTAATATACTTTTCTTTCTCTCTAAAATATTCAGTTTCGTTATTGCCACGTTTCGTGATTCACCCTTGAAAATTTACTTTTCCAACAGTTCCCTTGTATCTTTGTGGGTTTACTTCTCTTCTCCAATTCACTTGGGTCAAGCAGTTCTTGAATACCGTAACTACTTAAAAATTACCAGCATATTTTTTTCAACGTTTAATCCCTCGTAGACCTTCAGCAGCAAGATATTCCGCCCAAGGGGTCTTAATTTGTCTGTGCCGGATAGAGTACTGTTCTTCCGCCTTATTATTACGCAAGTCTAAGTATAAACAAAAAACCGGTACCTCGAAATGACGTTGGCAAAAATCAAGAAAGTAGATATACGCTTTGCTCAAAATTGACGCAGATTCTATACGTAGCTATGACCGCAGATGAGCACTTTACGATTAGGTGTAGTCGAAAAAAAAAAAAAACGTATGACGAGGAGCAATAAGTTGTCGTTCAAACAGGTTAGGTAACTTTGATGAGACGTCGGGTTAATATCCGCGAAGATTGCGGTTCGTGAGACCTTCACAACCTCATATCCTCTCTTGTCTGCTTTGCTTTTTCCCTTCTCACCTCTCGTATCTCACCACCTAGCCTAAAATATTTCAATATGAACTCGCACCTGATTGTGTAAATTGATTTTCAAATTAACAGCATCTTATCAATGAATTTTTTACCTTTGATCTCAAACCCATCTTTTAGTATCGTATACTAATTTTATAATTTATATACGTTTCACGTGAATTTTTTATTATCACAGACAAACTGGCATCAGCAGCTGCAGAATTGGTGGCCGAGCGGGAGCCGGAGCCACGCAATGAAATACCCATGGTGGACACAAACAGAAGCTTCGTTGGTGCTGAGGGTCTCGTGAGGATGGCCCTGCATCAGTACACCGAAATCCTTACGACGGTATCCGATCCAAGAGTCAGTGATTGGCCACTTATGGATTCTCCGATTCCAACCTTTGTCATTGTAGTATTATATTTGTACACTGTGACGATCCTTGGGCCACGACTAATGGCCAACCGGAAGCCGTTCAAGCTCAGGAACGCCTTGGTAGCATATAACGCCTTCCAGGTCGTCTTTTCCTTAGGAATGCTCTACGAGGTAAAAAGAGGGAAATAAAAATATATACTTTCAATTTTTCCAATATTTTTTATATCACCATATTATTATTTCGTTACCTTGGAGGATCGTCCGACTTCAATGTGCTGTCTCGATGACGGTAGCTTCTGGAAATTCCGAAACGTAACCTGTTTAACGATCTTACGTGTCTCTGAGTAAACCAGCAAACAGTCCTGTGACAACATATTTCGTATCACTAAATACAATAATTGTACGTTAACCTTCAGAAGTGGTTAGGACGCAGTCGAGATTATTTGACATGTGCGCGGGATATCGATATTACGTCCTCGATGCTTTTCGAGAAATCGAAACAGCTGTTGATACGACATTAGGTTATGTCGATCAGATTCCTTTAGTCCATGTCCCACCTTGACCCATTTTTGACAATTTTGGTGAACGTTAAACCGGTCAACTGGCCACTCACGGCTAAATCTACTAATTATCACTTGTGAAATTCTCATTTGAATACTAGTCTTACTTGAACGCCCCAGGTTCATTTTTACGGGTAAACGTACTACTGCGACTATTGGTATTAACAGAGAAGAAACATATGTACGTACCTGCGACGTAACTCATGGCTTTTTCTTTATTTATACCGTCTTTTACTATTGTTATCATTAATATCACATACGTTATTCATTCACTGAAAATACAAACGGATTTTTTTTTTCGCGGTTACTGACTCAGGACGGTCTTCGCAGATTCGTGGAAATTCATTAAAGATGTCCGACAGACTTTTCAATTGCCAGCATTTTCTTGCATCGTGCTTAACCAGTAGTCTGGGACGCTTTTGATTGGCGAATTTTTCTACGACCATCTGACGTGAGCCAATGCACAGTTGCACTTAGACTGAAAAAAAAAATGAAAAAATAAAATTGATGGCGAAATATCTAAAAAAAAATTCGAATCGCGTGTCTTTGTCATATTTCTATGCGGTTAGAGATTATCCAGTTGGTAATTGCACAACTGCAATTTGAAGGAGCGCGAAATGCGAATGTAATTTATCAAGCCGGTGCATCCTGTTTTCAAATGTTTGTGCAACCATCCTTTTTCTTTTTGCGTTGCATTATTCTTTTCCTCCTGCGTTCCTTCCTTCTCTTCTTTCTCATTCACTCTCTTCTATTTGACCCCTGTTGAAATTTCCAACGACTACTTTCGATAGCCAAGGCCGATTCTGGCGTGCGGAAAGCACATATTTTCAGACCGGGTGGAGTTGGAAGTCACTAGTACCAACATGGGCAGACCGGTTTTTGTAGAATTTAATAAAAATCGCAATTCTTAAATATATTTATGCCTTTAGGATTTAACGTTTCCTAGTTTTATTCTCACTAATACCATCTGGCCTTCTCTTTCTTTACAGCACCTCATGTCCGGCTGGCTCCTGGACTACAGTTACAAATGTCAACCGGTCGATTACTCCCACAATCCATCAGCACTAAGAATGGCCAGCCTCTGCTGGTGGTATTTTATTAGCAAGTTTACGGAATTCACTGATACGGTACGAAGTTCAGATTCTACAACAATAAACTATCAGTCAACAATCGAAAACCGAGTATTGCATAAACACAGTGGGTGTCTTCCTTAAAAAAAAAATATTTGCACATAAAATCATTAAGACGTATATATACTTGTATCTTACCATACTTGTATCTTATTATTTTTTTTTCTCTTTTCTCTAAAGCCTTCACTGTACGTACACGCAATCTCTTTACGTGGATGAATTAACCAGATAAACTTTAATCGACTCTTGCCTAATTGGCATTTATCCTTTCTATGGTATTGCCACCAAGAATTACAGTTGCGTACCGTCTTAAGAAATACAGGAGGATGTTGATAGGTAGGATAAGAGATGGTATTACTGAAATATATATATATATTCATTAACTTTACAGATATTCTTCATTCTGAGGAAGAAAGACAGTCAAGTGACATTCCTTCATATGTACCATCACTCATTGACCCCCCTGGAGACCTGGATATGCGTAAAGTTCATCGCAGGTGGACACGGCACTCTGGGCAATTTAATAAACAACGCCGTTCACGTAGTCATGTATGGATACTATATGCTCTCAGCAATGGGACCGGAGTACCAAAAGTACCTCTGGTGGAAGAAACATCTGACGACAGTCCAGTTGGTAAGGATTGCTAAAAGGAATTTCTATGACCACATCCAGGTGATAAACCTTAGAGTAAAATCTAAAAGGAACATCTGACATTACGCAAAGTCCAGTAACGTCCGGATATTCCACCAGGAGAAAAGTGAACGTTGTTATAACGAAAGACCGACAATGGGAGTGCCTATCAAATATTTATATAAGATTCTAATCTGATATAATAATTAATACGTATTCTTAACGTACTGCAGAGTCCAAGATAAAAGCAGAATGCAGTAAGAGTCAGAGATGAAAAGTCGAATGAGAGAGTAAAAGGGTAGTATCAGTAGCAGGCAGCAGCTACTACAGGGAACGTAAAAGTAGCTGGTAAAAGGGAACGGGTCCAGAGTCAGGGAAGGTAATGGGAGGGATGCTGCACACGATGCGAAGGAGCGAGTGCAATGAAGTTGGTTCGATCGATCGCGGCGAATCGGCTTGGTGGAAAGTCAAGAAGGTGAGAATGTGGGACATAGGGGAGAAGTGATCCAGTGTGTAAATGCGCGAGCTCGGGCAGAGCAGGAGACACGATGATCGTCGTGGCGTAGTTAGAGACGTAGGTGCGATAGGGACGCCATTATAAATCGTCACCAGAAACACCCTGGGCTGCCGGAGAATATGGTGGGATCTGATTCGTGGCCTACGCAGTAATGAATTCTGGGCCGTGCGAGCTGGGGCCGGCTGAGTGGTCGAACGAAATTTCGTAAGGGGTTAGGTGGAGAGGGACAGGAGGGGGCTGGGGGATAGGGTGACAGGAGGACAGGGAAGGGAAAGGGAAAGTGAAAATCACGTTGGGCAATTCCGAGTTGCTTTGCCAGTACGCGAATGCGAGTTCGCGTTATGGCGCAATAATTTGGCATTCCGATATGCCGTAGTGATGGTGGCAAGCAGAGCGCGCAAAATCCAGGTCTGATGGAATTTAGTTGGTTACCGATGTCGGTGAAAAGTTTACAAGAGGTTACGGGAGGTTGTGCTAGAAACTGATCGGGTTGGAATTTTAGTGACTGAACCTGACTAATTTTTTCTTTGTTTCTTTCAGGTACAATTCTTCTTGGTCTTCGTTCACAGCGCTCAGGCTCTTGTGTTTGACTGTGGATATCCCAAGCTCATTGCGGCACTTCTTCTTCTTCACTCCGCCATCTTCTTCGCTCTCTTCTCAGACTTCTATAGGCGGGCTTATCACAGACAAAAGATACAGTCGAGGACAAAAGAGCTAAAGGCCGAATAAGATTTGCTCTCTTGACCGATTCGGCTTATCGATTTCTTCATTTTCCTTTGCTTTAATTCTCTATTTTATTTACCACCGCTTCCGTCCATTCACATCATCCCATTGCCAAACACCATATTGTCATGCTATTACATTTGTCAGTTTCATTATTGTCCTCTTATGTCTCTTCTGTCAATGTCAGCGAACGATCGATCTGGGTATTGATCGCGCTGCTTGGTTAAAGGTTTTCAATGTTTTCCGGGCAGAATTAAGAAAATTCTAAATTAAGGTATACGGGATCGAATGATCTGTCTAGGTTTGTCATTATTTTAATGGGTCCAGGTTACTGTAGATCACTGTGTAATTTTATACCGTCATTATTGCCCGGTTCATTAACTGTGACTTTGACCCTTTGACTGTCTTTAATCATTCCGATCGTAAAATACGTCGTACTTTGCGATAGACATTCTTTCCGTAGGGAAGCTTATACACTCATGAAGAATAAACGACGAGCGCGCAAGGACGTGTAGAGTAAGACGTACAAAAAAGGTAACCTTTCATGAATGCGACACAAATTTAAGGTATTAACGTTGCCTTCGTTCGATTAAGACTCTAAAGCGTTATAAATTTAATTAATGCGTTTTTGTCATGTGATGCTGATGCGAGTGAGCTGATTCAAAATCTGAACATCATGAACTTTGATCTAAAGGACATTCCTAATTATTATACGTCAATTAATGACCTCTTACGCATTCTACAGTAACATGGAGAATTCTTCAATGAAAACCAGTGACTATTTACCTCCGCTTCTCTTGAGAATTTCTTGTCGCTTGCAATGGCGTTGGATCAGGTGGAAAATTTGCAATCCGAAAGTCACAAGACACCGAAATTATTTATGATCACCCTTCACGTGTCCAAATTTGACGGGAAAACGATGTGGAAGTACCGATGGAATTATTGTAATTCAGTAAGGTTATAAATAAGAGAGTTAGCGACTGACTGTCAAGAGGCAAAGAAGTTTATACCCCATCAGATATTTATCAGAAGACTTCCGATCGTTTTCATTCTAGATGGATTCAGTCGACTGACGTCAGGTCACTGTAGAAGTACGAGCGTGACACTTGTATCGAATGACAAATAAAGAAACCGAACAAAAAGGTATTAAATGTAGGAGCCGTAGGCCGCCGCGCGTCCACGGCTCACGAGGAATCGAGGTTTGCGGTTATCGATTTGATGAAATGCTCCATGCAACAGAGAAGCAGGAACGATTCACGTTGCGAGCGTCGAGATGCTGCCACCTCTTGTTGACACTCTAAGTCTACTTGTAAGCAATACTCAATCGGTAATAAATTATTTTACTAATCTCGTTGTTCGTTTGATGATCGTATCTGCCTGAGTTTGACATCCGATGGTTATGAATAGTTTGTAAATATTGTTTATTTCTTTCTTCCATTTTTTCTTTAATGAGTTCCTCATAAGCAGTTACGGTTGTCAATCTCAAGTGATAATGTTCAGTGTATCGAAAAAGTTTTTATAAGAATTCTTATGGAGATAGGACACTAAACTATTTTATATATCAAATGAAAATAAAGATTAACGTTTAATTTAATGACAGTTTTCTTCTATTTTTCCCATTTATGTACAGAATGTGGCTTTTCTGATTAAACCCACTGATACAGAATTATTGTACCTTTTACGATTCCTACAATATGAACGACGAGTATGGTTTTTTTCTTTATCAGCTGCACAAATTCTCTTTCAAGCAGCTGCAGCTTGATTCTTCCTCTTTTGCCTCTTGAGAAGTCTACGTTCACGCTCATATTCCTTCATCCTAATCACATAACTAAAAACAAATGTCCATATAAGAATGTTATATTCAGATAAATATAAATATTGTAGGTGATCTTACTCCTCAAATTCACAGGTTTCATATTTATGCTTTTCGGCAGAACATTTATATGTAAAGGGCCAGACATCAGCTAGACAGTGTTGTTGCTTCAGATACAGATGTACACAATAATCTCGAAACTCTTTGGGTACAAGAGCAGCATTCATCTCCTGTTCGGTAGCTTTCATTACTGAAAACATATCACACACTTGACCATTGGTATATAATTACACCACACAAACATGACTGAATAAAAATAAAATTCACTCAAACTCACTAAATTTTCAACGGTTCATGAAACAATTGACAGTTACTAGTAACTTAATTATTCACACTAAATCAGGTAGTTCAGAAGTTTTATTCGTTTGTTATGTCATAAGGACAAAACGGTCGTGAAATTAAACAAAGGAATCATGGATTCTTATCAGAATAAAAAGGAATTATACACAAAAATAGGCAATAACTTGTTGATATCATTTCAATTTTTTAAAATTTTGCTATACATCCTTAAAAACATCACATTTATTTGCAGGTTGTTCTTAACAGTTTGAGGTTATGAGCAAGAGCAATTACCTCTGGGTTTTCTACCATTTGGAAATCCAAGCATTGGATCGAATGTGGGTGGATGATTAGCTGCAGGTGTTGGATCCTTTTCCGACGTATAAAAGGCAGACACATTACCCATCTTTTCGAAAAACAGTTTCCTCCAGAATCTAAGTAGAAGCGACTTAAGTTAGCAGAAGAGGAAACCAGCCGCTTCTGAATCTCATACTGACATCTACTGGCACGGATTACGTAACACTACTGTAAAAAAGAAACTCAAAATTTCATAGAATAAGCGAGGGAAGAGTACGTACAAAAATTAATATCGATTGTACGTAAAACGTATTTTTTATTAAAAGTCCGCTGAAATAATTAGAGAAATGCATTAGAATTTTCTTGTGCACATATACATCGGTAACATACTATGTTTCAATCGCTTCAAAGTCCTTTTAATCAATAAAGAGTTTTATTACACGCAAAGATCATTGCGTCTGTTCCGTTCTGGTTGATACATTTTAAAAAAATCGATACTGTATTTGTGTAGTGTACAGTTTCTTATGAGCTTAATAACTAAAGTTGTTGGTCTTCCTCTTTTCATTTTAAGGGCGCCGCATACTTACTGAATGACTTTATCGTAGTACCTAATCTAATACTTAGAGATCTGTCCTACGATCAATCATCTTCTTCTTCCATTGCATCTGTTTTTGAATTTCCTGAAAAAACCATAGATTGCGTTGTGCAAAAAGTTGTTGTAATACATAGTTCAAAGTACTGTCAATACATACCATTGTGCTGTCTGTCATCACCAGGTATATGGCCAGCCTGTAGTAATTTACTGAGTCTCTGAACTTCTTCCAGTGACGAGGCATTTGATATGGCATCTCTAATTTTCAAACGTTCGTCTGCATTTGTTGGTGGTTTGTCCATAGTACTTATGCCCGGTACTTGGGTCTTTGCTTTCTTGGCTATCTCACGTGCCAGTTCTTTGCCTTTTTTACTTCTAAAGTATTCTAAGGCTGCCTCACGTTCCTTTTGTTTAATTTTTCTAAAATCCAGTAGGCGCAGCTGTGGCAATCTGTATATAATGTATTGTCTGTATTGTGGCTTTGCAGATACTGGATTTTGTAGAAGACACAAATTTGTCAGATTCTTAAGTGGTATCAGAGGTTCCAAATCGCCAAGTTCCTGAATCATATTTCCCGTAAGCATTAAAGTTTCAAGGTTTGGAATACAATGTTCAAGACCCTCAGCAATCCTGACAATGCGATTATTATTGAAGAAGAGCGTTTTGATTCTTTTTAATAAAGGAAAACCATCCAGCTTGCGTATGTCATTGTCAGAAAAATCTATTGTATCAAATTGGTCCTAAAAAGAACAAATATTTTCATATTACTACAATACTTTTTTCCTTTGGATAAGGTCATTAAACCAAACAAAAGCTTTCCGTACAAAGCTTCAAATTTTAATTTTACAGTAAATTCACAAACTCTATTTCTCTCATACTAAAATAATAATATATACTTACCAGTGTAGCTCCCAAATTTTCAATAGTGGGTATCTTATATCCTAAAACATATAAATCCCAGAAATAATATTCAAAAGCTTCATGTTGAGGTTATAACACAAGGATACATCGCACGATACCATTTACTCGTGTAGTATAAAGAATCTTACTTACCTCTCAGATCCAATTCACGATCTTTCACAGGATTAATATATTGCATGGATTGTTGAATTAAATCCGGCGTTAGCTTTACCATTTTAATATAACAATTTTATATTATCCAAATGCACGTTGAATTGTGTCACACTGCCTCAACAAGCGGCAAATCTACAGAATAACATCCATCTAATGCAGCCAACAGACTAACATAAATTTCCCCAAATTTTATATGAATCTAAAATTGTATTTCATCGCAAATGAATATTCCCTTTTCTTCAAGAATAAGTCATAAATAATTCATAATTGTACTCGTATAATATCAATCAATGCTAAAACGCAATCAATCGAGAAATTAATTGTAATATCAAAAACTCCAAACATAAATGCTCCTGTAACATGGCAACCCGGTATACCGATTACAAAAACACAAAAACGAATTTGCCTGTATTCAGGCGCAAAGGCGGCTTTTGACATTATCATCAATTAATATGTTAATAACGATAAATATCATTGACCATCATTGGTTAAATTAAAGTGGCTTATAATGACAAACAATTAATACTTAGAATACGATTCTTACTAGACCTAACAAACAAGGCTAAATTTAAATAGACTATTTATTTTTACGCTGCTGCACATCAATTTCTTCCCTCTTCATTAGATCCACGTAGAAACGGTTAACCAGTGCACGGTAACGTTCTCGCGAATCTTTCTTCATCAATTAACAAAAATTTTACGAAATAAATAAATGAATATCATATATAATTACTTAGAATTAAAACATTAGGTATCTTATATATTTATGTTACACGCAACATGTCGTAATAGCAGAAAATCACTATCTTCTTGATGTCCTTCCAGAAGAAGAGGTTATGTGGCTCCTGGGTAATCAGAGAAATTAATTTTTATATAAACATCCAGAAGAATCAGATATAAAAAGACACTAAGAGATACATATGTATATAGACAAGGTAAAGGTAAAGATAAATACCATAGGCAAAGTCATTAGAGAATTATTTTCTAGAAGCACAGCGGCATTGTCGCTTATTCTCAGTTGGCGTCGTCAACTGCCGTCGCAATTAAAGTTGGATGCAATCACAAACCTCGCGAAATATTATAAAAGTAGTTATAAATGACGAGAACAACTGCTATGACAATTGCGACATAGTAGTATATGTAAATATGTATATATATATACCGTTAGACATTTGGAATTCCAATTAGATTTCACGAACCAAATTCAATGTAAAATACAACGGCGGTGAATTCCGTAATATTTTACAATTAATGAAAAAAAAAGAACAAATCTTTCTCAGTTTGAATATATTCAAATCGCCAAAATCCTGTACTATTCCATGGTGAAATGTAGAATATTATTAAAACTAGTTTACCAGTCGAATGTTACTGATATAAAAAAAATCTATACACACGTAAACTCGTATATAATATTTATATTTATTAATTCTTATCAACCTTCTTTTTATCATACCAAATAACACTTTGGATCAGCGTTTTATTCCATGAAATCATGAAAGACAAGTTTTTTCAGTTTGTCCTTATATTCGGATACGTTGACCAGATGAACGTTCTGGAATTTAGGAATTCAAAATCAAGTAAAACATTAATCCTATACAGTCACTGACAAAGACAATCTACTAAGTAATGTAAGGTTCTACTGGTTTCAAGGTCTTTGGTAATCCCATGCCGTCGAACTCGTAGCCGTCGAGCTCTTAGACCCTTGAACCCTTGACACGAGTTTCTCCCGAAAAAGCTGCTTAAGCTCATCTTTATAGCCATGCTTGTTACTTCTTTCAACTACTTCTTCTTTGGGCTTTTCTTGATTCCCATACTTGATATTCTTAACTTTGCCGCGCGATTTTGACACATAATCGCAGAATTGACGATATTGACGATATACAGGGTGTAACTTTTCCGGGATCCGGTGAGGAAGTACCGGTAACGGCTGAGGATTCGTCTTCCTCTATTTATACTTGTTATCATAGGAATAATATTAGCCTGTAGCTAGCGCCTTATCAACACGATATTGTAATCGAACGATACACACTAGAACATTAATATTACTCCCACGACACAGGTACATATAAATAGAAGGAGGCAATTGGAAATTATTAAGAGAACGAATGAAACTGAACTTTTACTTACGATGTGCTGCACCTGACCACGAATTATGAATTTGCGTGATTGTTGAATGAGAATAGTCATTGGTTTGAGGATCGAAGGAGGATTGTTAATTGAAAATTTGCAGTAAAGTTGCGTACGGGCAACTGAAGATTCGACACAATAATTTAATGTAAATATAAAGTAAGATAACTTTATTGAAATAGATAATCAATATGATGTTCAATAGTTGAATACGAATTTGGAATCGACAACAAAAGACTTGGAAAGATTTTAAGAATCAGAAGTTGAATCTAAAATTTTAAATTACTACACTGTGTCATTGACTGATTTTTAGTTTTATAAAATAGCTTTTCGCATCACACCCAAGGCTTGTGACCACTTTTTTGTTTTTACCATAATTTCTTTAGGATGCATATCTTAATCTTGGTCGAATGCTAGCTGTCGATGTGTTTTCATTAGGTGAGTGACGGATTAGAATGATTCTTCGAAAATTAATATTTAGTTTATCGTTTCTGATAAGTACATAGGCAGACAATAGCATAATGCATCGCACCGGACAAAATACTAGTTAAAAACATGAAGTGTAACTGAAGGTTCTCATCCGGACGTAACACAGTTAAATTACGCGATGAATATTGATACGCAGTCAAAGTTCATGGCTTTGACGTGCGGTCTGTATTAAAAATCCATGTGCTTCGGTTTATCGTATGAAGACCCAGGTTCACTGGCCAACGAAAAAAAAAAAAAAGATCGCTACTGCAAAATCGATACGCGACCAATTCGTAAGAAGAGGTTAATTAATTATAAATAATGCAGTCTTTATCCGTCATGAAAGGCGAATGTTCAATAACCACAATTTAATTACAATTCATTGGGAATCGTAGATCACATTTAATAATATCACAAAAAATAAAAAAAAACTAATACCTCTTTTGCAATTGTTAATTTAGGATTCAAGCCAATCTTTTGGATACATCATTACCAACATTCATATTACACGTAAGACGTGTCTCAGCCAAATGACAATTATCAATGTCTATTTTAGTTCCTTTTGAATCATTATTATTATTTTATAGCTCGTCATTAAAATAAACTGCTTTCTACGCCGTATTTTTTGCACTTGGCCTGCGAAATAAAGTTGATTTGCTTTTCTTCTTCACTGCTATTTTATTTTTTTCATTTACTAATTTTTTCCCTACACAGGCTGCAAATGCACACTCGACCTTGCGCCAATTCGCGTAGATAGGAATACGAGAAGACACGTCCGGAACGGTATATTCATATGTATTACTCGAAAATCTTTATTATTTGATAATGGCCCATTACACTAGCACGCAATCGCATCACTGACTTGTCCTTGAGTTTCAATGGTAGCAAAACATACTTAAATGACTCGCCTACATGATCATAACTTTCGCACATTGATTTGAATATCTGATATAACGTACTCGGAATCGTATCTAGAAATTAATTTTGTTCATCGGGGTCAAGCTGAAAAATAAAATACATAAATTGTTTATCTATATATCAGACATACATAAACATAGATTCAATGTAAACTTCTTTGACTCGAGTAATAGCATGGCCAATATATAAATAATTAATGACCTGTTGTTATTGATATTAATATTATAATTATAAAATCATTTGAAAGCAGATCAAAAGTCCATGACGTCAGTCGGACATTATTAAGGGTACTTCTCGAATTCACTACGAGTATCGTTGCGTTCCTATTTTATTATACAATAAAGTGAGACACAACAATGCTTCCCAACTGTCTGTGAATTTCCGAACGTACTCTAATTACAATAGTTAGCCCTGAGGCCTCCCGATGGCCTCAATCATCTGTTTTGAGAATCGGCTCCTATTTAGCGCGGGAAAATTTGAAACGTAGAATCGTATCGATACGACCGTGTGTGAATATCATTAATACTGAAGTGATGTAATAACGGAAGGTTGTTTTTTTTTCCATCATCGATGGTTCGTATTTCATAATCAAGAGGAAGAACAGATATATGTGTGAATAAGCAATCCAATGACTTGCGTGATACGTGGTAACTGTATTATTTAATGTTTAGTCTTGTCGATTCGTTAATATCTGTATAATGAACTAGACCGTCCAGAAACGTCGAATGTATCATAGTAAACAATCTCAGACTGGATGTAATTCGTTGAGATAAATTCTTTTTTCCTTCACATATAATTTCAAAAATTCGTGCCATTACTGTCCGACACATCTGTGCAAATGTACTTTACGTATTGCCGTGCAGTAAACATGCGAAATGCGTAATAGTTTCATCACTTCAGATTGTCAACGTACGGTAAACAGTTTGAGCGAATAGCCGTCAATGTCATCGTAATTGGATGCAATAAGTACAAGTAAACTTTTCATGATGCATTATGGGTAATAGTAAAAAAAAAAAAAAATTATGTCCCTTATCGTGATACAAACAATACAATTGTCTGATCTAATAATTTGTATTTAATAAAAGGTATTTAAAAAAAATTAATCATAATTCAATAACGATTATTTTAATTCCACGGTAAGATCGTTGATAATAAAATTATTGTAAAATCATCGATCAATGCTATAGTCGTTAATGACACTAGAATTTTCCAGATGCCTCGATACATTTTATGATAATTTTTATCGTCAATCGTCACTTATGGTTATTGATGAAGAATTCATTTTGTCTAGAATTTTTAATCTACGTCAGCGTCATGACGCTTCTCGGCAAGCTCGTACAATGTAGGCCATTCGATATTTTTCCAGCATATTTTGTACGTGATAACGATATACAATATTTTTTGCGTGTAAACGACAATGTCTATAATGAGAAAAATTATGGAATCTATTTGCCGCGATCGGAAACAGTTTACCGTAAAATCCAGGATATCACAATACCAAAGCGGGCGAATACATTTCGTATATACGTATAAATCAGCGAAAAGTGACGTTCGGATCAATCACGAACATGCGTTGCGATTTTTAATTTCAACAGCCGCTAATTACCCAATGTATAGGACGTTACGATCGTCCGAGGAAGCAATAAAAAAATGTATAGTAGGCATAGGAAGTATTTTTCGTAGCGTCCGACAAAGTTTGTCCATCTTATTTTATTTCATCCGACAATAAAAATTAGTGATCATCACGCGCACGATAGTCATTCATTATCATCTGAGGATGATCGTATACTTCGGATTATGCAATTGGCTATTAACATTTTTTGCATATAAAATTTTTTTTCCATCAAGCCGGACCTAAACATTAAGACTTGCTGCGTATATTGTGCTGTTAGATGTTTCGTCTTGAGGACCGTGATGGGATTATTATAATTCTAAATGTATATTGATAAAATATTATGTATATTATATAAAATTATCACGGACTTGGGCTTTTTATTCTGCGGTCGGATGCAGATTTTTTTTCCTTATTTCTTTTTTTTGTAGAAACCCAAACAACAATTCCCAATAACATACTCTTCGAGTAACTTGTATAAGTAATTACAGACGAGAGGAACGTGATTGCTTGATAATCGGGGTTAACAAGTGTTTGCAGTCGGTTTCATCGTCCGTTTCATTTCCTTCATCGTCTAGGGAATTAACGCGTTTGACGTCACCGAGTACAGTACAAAGTCAAACAGTCGGCAATATTTTTTATTGGATTTTGAAAAATTCAAAAATCGTACAAATCGCTCCGAAATGATGGCTTCTATAGGGGGACATTATTATAAATGTTACATAAATAATCCGTATGATTTTTAGAATACTTACGATAACTGAATAGATATTTTTGAGGTCATTATCAATTGAGATAAGTAAGACGTAGGGATGCTGTCATATTAAATAAAACGTTTGACGAGCGAAACATGACTTTCCCTTGGACTCGTGACGTCAATTGGTGAAAAATGACTTTCCGCCTCAATATCTTGTACTTTGTATTGTCTGTGTGACTTGACGTTTTTTTTTTTTTAATTTTGAGGTGTTTCTCACTTTGTGTCGTATCTTCATTCGAATACTGAAATTGATGATCGGATCAATATTTTCTTTGGGTATCGTAACACATGCGATCTTTTGACATAACACTTTTGTTTTTTGGTACCGGTTAGTAATTAACGATATTGTTAAATGTTTCATGACAAAGTGTTTTTCTCGTTCACTGCCTGGTTGAATATTAATCATCATCGAATGGAGTGAAAAAAAATTAAATTTTGTAGTAGGTCAGGAGGTTATTTTTTTTTAGTATGTTAAATACGTCTGAACTCGATCACGAAGAAGGTTAAGGGCAGGTAAATGTATTATAGCTATTTATATATTTAATAAGAATAAATCAAGTGACTGGTCGACGGTGTAAAAAATTAGAAAATTTTTTTCCCCCAAATTCTCCGTCTCTCTCGTTTGACGTTACCCAAAAGCACACAATTCCTATTTTCAGTTTCTAGATAAGAACGACAGTTCTAATCTCGACGAGTGTGGTCAATGTTTGCTCGTCGGGCAAAGCAAAGTTTCAAGTCCATGGTCATTTTCGAGTTACTAAACATTGCATTCAAAGTCGGGCCTGCTATTCGAAGAAAATTAGTAAAGGAATAGATTCGCGAAAGAATATTTTAAAAATTGACACTGGGTATGCTTCGGGTTAAATTCGAAGTAATCCTTGGATATTTTGAAAAAAATCCAAAATTATGGTATTCCCTAATGGCACGAGATAGTTTGCGTGTTTTTACGTGATTAAAAAAATTCCTAAAATGAGGTAAACCTAGCTGCTCGCGTGACCTTGTAAAATATTGTCATTCCTATGCAGAAGAGTGAAGTAAACACGTATTTGCCTTGTTCTGGATTAGATCTGAAATTTCCCTGCTGGTCTCGTGCTTCGGCACCGTGAACGCTGCTGATGGTACACCATGCCATAGAACTTGCAATGGTTGATTTAGTGTATAGTAAGTACAACTCGGTTGAAACGGGTTTACGTTGAAAAGAAAGACGAACAAGGTCATAGACTCTTCGGTCTCATTGTCAGATATGAAGGTGAACGACTACTATTGCTGGTCCCTAGATAGCACTTTAATTGAAGCACCGTCTCCATCCCAGAGAGACCTGCTACCCCCCCCCCCCCCCC